>NC_050534.1:2428790-2440680 GCF_002922805.2 Oryzias melastigma
GTTTCTTTTAATGTTTTATGTAAAGCACTTTGAATTGTCTCTGTACATGAAATGTGCTATACAAATAAACTTGCCTTGCCTTGCCTTTGGCCCTTCACCCTGTGTTTAAAGTGATTGTGCTGCTCTGATCCCGTGCCTGTCCTCCAGAGGGTCAGACCATGAGCCCCTGCTGCTTTGCCTGGTTTGCCTGCTTCGCCTGTTTTACCTCTGTCGCCTTGCTTGGTTTTACCCTGCCATGCTTGGCCTTTGTCATTTTTATTATGATTTTATAATTCCTTTTTATACAGTGGTTGTGGCCTGAGAGTGGACTGGACTGGCCTCTGCGCGACCCAAGTGTCTCTACCCTCTTCACTCCACCCTTGGCCAGCTGCCTCGGCGTGGACAGCAGAACGCTTTGGGGTGACTACCTTGGCTCGTCACTGGACTCGGAAGTGGCCGCTGCGTCAGTCCACTGTACCCTGGGCTGGCTGACGGCATCACTGCACCACTTCAGATGGGACATTGCAGCGTTTAAGAACTTTCAGTGCTGGAAGTTTCCTCTGAGGCTAGGAAAGTTGGCCACCACCCAGGACTCTGAGGGCAATCCGCCATCTTAACCACTTTTAGTTTTGTGTACCTGTGCATTTTATAATTTTGTATTTCCTTTTAATCTGTTTTTAGAGCCAGCCCCCTGCAAGAACCAGGTTTCAGGTGGTGGAGTGGACCTACGTGTGCTGTGCTCCCTGGGTTGGACTCCCCCGTCCCTTCACTATTTGTGTGGAATTGTGCACGTGTGTGGGGTGATTTTTGTTATTTTGGGTATCCCTCCCCACCTGTTGACCCGGTCTGGTAGGTGCAGGAGGGCTGAGCATATTTTAATTGTAATAAATCATATATTTTTTAAAACTCCCAGAACTGCGTCCGTGCCCTGTGTGAGCCTGCGGTTATAAATTGTAGTGTGTCCAATACACCCCGTGCCTGAGCCGCTCGTGCTGCCACATTTACTTTATTTATTTGTTCATTTGTTTGTTTATATTTTTCCCCGGGACCTAAGTTCCAATCTCTGCCAGTGACATTAATTTGTCCACTGGTCTCACATTATAAATCCTTTGAATCTTTGAATCATGTTTATTTCTTGATCTCTTGAGTTTCCTAGTGGTGGAATTGTGCATTGCAGTCTTTTCTTTAAAGAACCATAACTCACCACAGGAATGGGCTAGAAACTTGCTTTCTTTTTTAAAGATTCTTATATATTTTTTTCTTCATAACTGGGTCAGATTAAACCATCTGGCGGGCCGTTTGTTTGTTACCCCTGATTTAGAGAATTGGTCAATGACTGACAAGATGACTGTGTTACCATGGGATTGAGGTAAGTCTGTGATGAAATCAACAGCGATGTGTGACCATGGACGTTGTGGTATGGGTAGAGGGTGCAATAGACCAGCAGGAAGCTGACAAGCAGGTATTTGCCATTTGACACGAGGAGTAGACAATTAGACAATTAGACAATTAGACATAGCTTTATTAATCCCTTTGGGACACATCCTGGGGGAAATTAGGTGGTGGGCAGCAGACGTTCTCGACAGCGCTTTATCACCCGAAAAAAGACACATGAGGGTACAGGAAAGAAAGGATGTCAAAAATCAAGTATCTTAAGCCCGTGTCGCAGGAGGGCGGCATGAGTTAAAAGTACAAGCAAAAATACATCAACATTGAAGCACAATAATTTCACAAGACAAAAAGGTCCACAAACTGACTCCCAACACGTCCAGCCAGGTGGCAGCCGTGCGCGATAGCACAGCGCTCTAAGGCACAGTCGAGGGGGGGCCTGAGAGAAGAGAGAGTCACCAAGGCGTTGAATTTGTGGTGAAGGTCATGGCAGGGGAGGAATGCAGATTACCATGATGACGGGCTCAGTTTCTCACACCTTCGGCGGATTGTTTTGGTGAGGGTTCCTGATTAGAGATGTTTGTTTTCTCGCAGACAGACAAAACTTTCTGTCTGCCTGCTGAAGTCCAGGTGCTGCGTTATGGCGGAGAAAATTCACAGATCTGGTCAATTTTCTTGATTCCCTCCAAGTCGAGCCGACACTCGCTCCATGATGGTTTCCAGCCTTCCAAGGGAGACTTCGATGCGATACACGCGGGCAGACTGAGCATCGATCTTGGCCTCCAGTCCATTCAATTTATCAGTCTGAGTCTGTACGTCTCTCTGCGTCCCAGCGCAAAGCACTCCCAGTCCGCCCTTGTCTGAGAGCCACTTCGCCACATTCCGGTACATCCAGGTTCCACCAGTTCCAATCAGCAGAAAGCCGGAGACCAGTAATCCAATGATGTAAACATCTTCAACATCTTCCAGAGAGAGTTGCGACAGGCAGAAAATTCTCCATTTGCCCCAAGGATCATTCACATATCCAGCCGCAGACGTGCCCCCTGGGCAGGTAGGATCCGCTTTCCCACCTCGCATGGTGGAATAAATTTGGTCAATCGCATTCGCAGCCCAGCAGATCAGATCCATGTTTCTTGAAAGTGAGAAAAACTGAGAGTAGTCACAGTAGGACTGGGGAGACGAGACAAAGAGCCTTGGTAGGGAGATAGATAAGGGAGCTCAGAGAAAAGCGTCCGCTCTTGGTGAGTGCCGGAAGAAGAAAAGTATTGTCACAAACTGGGCCCTGTCTGCTTGCACAGTAGGCCACCAAAAGGAATTTTGCTCTAAATAACGCTTGCCAGCATACCTGGGTGTAGGGGTTTCATGCACCAGATATAGGACGCGTTATTGATGTGAGAGAGGTACGTAGACCTGATTGGCAGGGCAGGACAGCGGAGGCGGATTGATGTCATTGAGTTCAGCCAGCTCCGTCATGATGTCCCTCTGCACCTGCGCCAAGATCAGCAAGGAGGGCATTACAATTTCGTGGGTGACTCTGCAGAGGTTTCATCCAGGCGAGAGAGTGCGTGAGCCTTTCCATTCTTGGAACCGGGATGGTAAGTGAACTTAAAGTGGAAACGAGAAAAGAACAGGGACCAACGGGCCTCAGCTGACTTGATGTATTCAAGATTTTTAAGGTCTGTCAAAACCAAGAATGGTTTTGAAGACCCCTCCAGCCAGTGCCTCCACTCTGAGAAGTCCTCTTTCATGGTAAGCAGTTCACAATCTCCAACATCATTATGTTTGGCATCAGTCAGTTTGCATTAGAAGTAGGGACATGAAAACATTTTGGCTGGATGACCATGAAAATAAAATAAAATCAAATAAAATGGAAAAATGCGCTGCCTCAGATGGCAGCAAGTAGTTGCTGCTCCTGGCGTTTTGCCATATTTTCTTACTTTTTAATGTATTTTTGCTTCTTTACGTCTTTTTTGTGCTACTTTTGGCTCACTGCATTCACGCCGAGATGACTCCCTCCTTTGTTTACACCATTGATCAGCTGCTGGCTCTAAAACCACCATCCTCCGCAATCGGAGTGAAGCCTCAACTGCCGGAGGAGCTTCGGAAAAGACGCCGTGGATGCAGGGCGGGAGTTAAACGGCGCATGAAGAAGCGGCGTTTTAAACCCTGTGTTCCAGCGATCATCACGGGGAATGTCAGGTCCCTGGCCAATAAGATGGACGAGCTGGAGGCGCTCACACAGACCCAGCGGGAGTACCGGGAGGCCAGTATCATCTGTTTCACCAAAACATGGCTCAACGGACTGATACCGGACTCTAACGTTTCTATCGCCGGCTTCCACACTGTGCGTTAAGAGGAGAGTGTACAGCCCTGACGTGGAGTTAATCACTATCTGACTCCGCCCATATTATTTGCCACGCGAGTTTTCAAACGTAATCGCCATCAACCTATACATTCCTCCGGCCGACAATGCAGACGCGGCATGTGACGTCATCCACTCGGTCGCTGCGGATCTACAGACTAAACACCTCGCGGCCTTCATGTTCATCACAGGGGATTTTAATCATGCCCGTCTCTCCTCCACCCTCCCCACATTCTACCAGTATGTCCAGTGTACTACGAGAGACAGTAAGACTTTGGATCTGTTGTATGCTAATACCACCAATGCATCCACTCCCTCCACTGGACAGATCTGACCACAACCTGGTCCTGCTGTCCCCATCATATACCCCTGTGGTGAGGAAGCAACCAGTCACTGTGAGGACTGTGAGGATGTGGTCTGATGGTGCCATGGATTGCCTTCAGGATGCTCTGGAATCCACAGACTGGTCTGCTCTGTATGATCCTCATAGGGAGGATCTGGATGGACTTACAGACTGTGTTTTGGGTTACATCAATTTCTGTACGGACAACTCCATCCTCACCAAAAAGGTTCGCTGTTACCCTAACAACAAACCCTGGGTGACAAGCAACCTAAAGGCCCTCCTGAATGAAAAGAAGAGGGCCTTTAGAGCCGGAGACCGCTCTGAGCTCAGGAGGGTCCAAAAAGAACTGAAACACCGTCTGCCGGAATGCAAGGAGGAAGCTGGAGGAGAAACTGGAGAGAAGCCGGACCAGAGACGTGTGGAGTGGAATCAGAGCCATCACTGGTTTTCAGAGGAAGGGGAAAGGAGCAGTAGCAGGTGCTGTGGACCGAGCTAACGAGTTCAACCAGTTTTTCAACAGGTTTGACTCCAGCTCCCCCTCCCACTGCTGCCCCCCCACTCCTCCACTGAATGACCATCGCTCTCCTTCACCCCCCCCAGTCCCCCTGTCACCTCTGGAGTCTTCAGTCCCCTCCCCTCAGCTGACTTCAAGCACCAACTCCACTACACCCCCCAACCCCCTGACTGGACTATTTATCACATCAAGCCAGGTGAGGAGAGAGCTGGAGAGGCTCAACGAGGGAAAGGCTGCTGGACCTGATGGCATCAGTCCGCGGGTGCTTAAGAACTGTTCCAGTCAGCTGTGTGGAGTTCTGCAGCACCTGTTCAACCAGAGCCTTCATCTCCAGAGGATCCCAGTGCTCTGGAAGACATCCTGCCTGGTCCCAGTGCCAAAGAAAAACCATCCTGCGGCACCAAGTGACTACAGGCCAATAGCACTGACCTCCCACGTGATGAAGGTCATGGAGTGGCTGGTGCTGCCACACCTCAGTTGGTAAGGAACTATGAGATCTCTAATATATAATGGGGCCACACCATTCAGAGCCTTATAGGTTAACAGGAGGATTTTGAACTTGATCCTGGATTCAACTGGTAGCCAGTGGAGAGAAGCTAACAGTTTCAGTTGAGATAGCTCCATTGTAAAAGAGTGGTTCTTGAAGTGTCCATGGACCAGGAGTCAGCATGTTCTCTCGTTTCATTTTGAAAGCTTGCAAAGCATTCAAAACAGATCCATAGTAAGCACTGAGATCCATCAGGTCTGGGGTCCCTTTATTTAGAAGGAACAGTTTTTGTCATATCCCAGCCTTCCAGCTCTCCGTAGAAGAGTGTAGGCTGTATCAAGCCACCTCACACCGTAGTGATGTAGGAGACGTTGACCGGTGTGTAGTCTGAAGGCCATCACTCTGGACATGATATCTATGAGGCACTGGCCACCCTCATGGACAGGAAGGTACAAGGCAGGTGCGCGAATCCAGTGCTTCCCATTCCAAAAAAAGTCCAGGATGGAACGTTGGATGTCATTGAGCAAGTTGGTAGGAGGACAGAGGACCAGGAGCTTGTGCCAGAGCATCGAGGTGACCAGGTTATTGGCAACCAATGCACGTCCTCTGAAAGACAGCTGGGGTAGCAACCATTTCCATGAAGACAACCTGGCACGGACTTTAACCAGCAAACCAACCCAGTTTTGAGCCTGAAACTCTCCAGAACCAAAATATAGGCCCAAGATTTTTAACCCACTACTCCCCCAATTTAAACTGCCTGGTAAGGTAGGAGGTGTTCTCCCTTCCCATTCACCAACCAAACAAGCGTCATTCTTGTTCCAATTAACTTTGGCTGATGAGGCTTTAGCAAAACAGTTCAAGCTCTTAACTAAGTTGTTAATATCATCTTGATGACACACAAAACAGTTAAATCGTCAGCATAAGCACTAGTTATTTGAGGCTCAGACATAAAAACCCTAGGCAGAGAAATCCCTGTCATGCGAGTCCGCAGTCTACTCAGTAAGGGTTCAATAGCTAGGCTGTACAAAAGTCCAGAGAGTGGGCCTCCCTGTCTAATCCCGCGTGATACTGACACCGGTCTGCTTAATCCCCCAGATTGCATAAGAAAGCCATTACAGTTTTCAGGTTTGCCATTAAAACTTATCTGGTAATGATAGAAGAGGGCTGGATATGGGAGCCGATGACGCAGAGTGATCTTCAGAACCACCAATGGGTGTGGAGCAGGGCAGCACTGGTGGTGATGGGTTAGCTACTGAGTTAGCCGTTAGCTGTTCCATGATGGCTTCAGTTGCTGCTGTTAAATTGTGATCCAGCAGCGTGGCTGCAAAACCTGCAGAGTTAGCTGGCGTGGGAACAACCGTTGCTGGATCCAAGTAAGGCGAAGTCTTCTGTGACGAAGAGGCTGAGATGTTTAGATCCATATGCAACAGGGTTTAATGATGACGAAGAAAAGGTAAACATAAACCAGGGCGTACTCAGGAAACAGGCCAGGGTCAGAGCAAGAAGCATGGCAGGAGGAGAACAAACAGGCAGGGGTCAAACACAGAGAGACAACAGAGACTAAACACTTAGAGTGACTGTACCAGAGTAACGAATCAAGACTTCGCATGGAGCTAAGTGGAGAGCAGGGTTAAATACAGCATGGTGATTAGCCTGGATGGAAAACAGCTGGCGAAGGCAGGAGTGGCAGCAGATGCATGATGGGAGATCGAGTGAGGAAGGGAACAGGTGCAGTCAGTACTCTGGCTAGGGTTCCCTCTGGTGGTCGGAGGAGGACATGACTGCTTGAGCCCTGACAGCTGTGGAGCATTCACACAAAATGATCAATTTTTTTCTGTATGTTTTTTTCTGTATTTCTTCAACCCCATCACCTATTCAGCTTATTCAGCTTTTAAACTATTCAGCTCTTTTAGGAGATAGCTGCTCATAAGTTTCAACTCCATAACTCTTCTAACTTTCACCAACTACCACTTTTTAACTCCATTAAAAATGGCTTACAGAATCTCCAAAAGTCCCCTTTTTAAGCAAAAAACTGTCAGCTCTACAAAACAATAGAAGTCCAGTAGACTTTCAGCTGAGGAAACCGTTAAACTTTTAAACTATTTAGCAGACTTTGGGCCTCCAAACTTGTGTTTTTATTTTTAAAACTCCTTACGGTTTTTAAAATATCACAGTTCAAAGTCAACATGTCATCTTTGAGTTATTTATGAGTTGTAAATGCAAAGCAATGCAAATTTACATCAAAATGTAGGCATTTTTCCTGGCTTTCAGAAATTAAAACTTTGAAAATCCTGAGCATTGTAGCTTTTGCACAGTGGCCCTAAATATCAGCAAAAGCTGACAAGCTGGATACAAAGCTTTTTTGGTGAGAAAATTATTTGAGGTTGTTAATTTTTAACTTGCAAGTACTTCTGTATATCTGGGCATAAAAACATGAAAATCACAATAGTTGTACTCTAACATCTCTAGATTCTGACTTTTCAAAACAGTTCAAAAGATATGAGCTTTTGTTTGAGCCAAATGCAGGGCTATCCTTAACGGTCTATCCTGGTTACCCTGCACAACAGTGATGGGAATTCTGGCTCTTCTCAAAGATTCAGTTCTTTTGCATTAGCTCTCTGTAAACAGTAGCTCTTTCAGCTACCAAATGAATTCGTAGGTTGTTTTTTGCTTCATTTAATTCATTATAAACTACTGTATAAGATTATGCTCAAAATCCATAATGTAAACATGTTTTTATTCATATAAAGTGTAAATTATGTATTTTCTGTTATATATCCCTTAAAGATAAAATGTAAAAAGTAAATGAAAAAAGAACTATTAATTATTCAGTTTTTAACTCTATACATTTTATGCTTTTTTTCCTTTTAAACACATTTGAAGTGAACAACACAAAACTCTGCAATCACAACCCAAATACAAATTAAATTGTGCAAAAACCACTAAATCAAGACTTTTATTCACATTGACATTAAGAAAAACAAAAGAGTTTCAGCTTTGAGGATGTCATCTGTTTCTTCTCTCAGTGATGATCTGCTCTGTTTTAGAGAAGATTCTCTCAGTTCTCAGGTGTCTGGACAGGTTGGTTTTGGTGCCATACATTTATATATATATATAGAGAGAGAGAGAGAGAGACAGAGAGAGAGAGAGGGAGAGAGAGAGAATGTTTATAAAATGTATATACATAGTATATAGAAATATTTCCTGCAGACTCTGTTCCTTCATACTATCAAGAAAAGTCAAATGGTTCCAGTTTGTTCTTCTCTTCTAATGTCTCCCATTGTCTTTACATTTTGTGTTGTTACATCTCTCTCTCTCTCTCTCTGTTCGGCCCTTGCGCTGCTGCACGTGTACGCCCCCCACCCAGCCCGCGCACTTCTTCTCCGTTTTTTTTTCCATCCCTGTTAAATATTTTTCCATCGCAATTCTTGAGGTTTACTTAAATATTTCCTCTCTCTGTGAATATCACGGTCACTGACGGTCCTCTGATTAACTGTTTAGTAACTAACATAAATGGCATGATCCCCGTTTGTCCCGCCTCCCCTACCATTTCAGAAACACTGCTTTAACCCAATGCATCATGGGGGCTGTAGTGTATAAACTCACGCAGATTCCAGGCATACTCGTGTCTCTGAGCTTCATTCTTTTGTTCACTTTTTAAACTGTCTGACACCAGATCCTGCAGGAAGCTGCACCGCTAAACACGAGCTTTACCTGTTATTTTAGTTGGAACTGAGAGACTTTATGAGCCGAATCAGAACAAGGAAGTGAGGAGATTAACCACTTCTGATTGGTCAGATTGATGACATGTGATCAACCCTTGAACAATGATTGGCGGAGACAGTTGAAGGGGGCGGGACTTTTCTGAAAGCAGAGCTTGCAGCTAGTTTTGAGGCAACATCATTCTGATTAAAAAAATATTTATAGAATCAAAGAAAACTGTCTTTTACGATCTTGCATATTCCAAACTATCCAGTGTTAAATCAGGGCCGTTTGGATGAACATAGAGCTGATACCCTGGTGATAGTAGATGTTTAGATATGTAAAAATGGGTAATTTCCCACGGCACACCAGACCATCTCTCACGGCACACTGGTGTGCCACGGCACACTGGTTGAAAAACTGCACTAGGCGATATGGAAGATATTGTATATCACAATATAAATTATTTTATATCACAATCATGATATAGATATCATGATATCTAACAATCTAAACTCCATGTTTTTTGGTGGCTGCCCAGAAACTTGACAGCTCTAGAGGAGATCTGTATGGAGGAGTGGGCCAAAATCCCTCCTGCAGTGTGTGTAAACCTGGTAATAAACTACAGTAAACCTTTGATCTGTGCAACTGTAAACAAACATCAACATTCCTTTTCTCAGGTGTTCAAATACTTATTTGCAGCAGCAGCATACTAACACATTATTTGAAAAACCAGATAATGTCATTTCCAGATTTATTTAGAATCTGTCTCTCACAGTGGACATTAAGATAGATCGGCTTTTATTGTCATTATCACAGGACAATGAAATTGCAGCAACCGTTTCAGTGCAAAGAAATTGGCATAGAAAATACAAGACATAATATAAAATAACATATAAAAAATATGTAAAAAAAAATATGTACAATGAACTGTGCCATATAAGTGTATATTGTCCATCATAGTATCCAGACTATGAGCAGATATGTACACTATGGATGTGCAAAAAAAGCGAGAATTTAAATAACCAGATTTACATATGCATATGTACATAAGCAGTAAAAATATATTAACATATACTGTACAGTGTGATGAGCAGTTATCTGTGTGAGTTTGAGTTTAATATGGATACTGCTTTTGGAAATAAGCTGTTTTTCAGTCTCTTTTTGTTTTGATGCCTCTGTAGGGCCTTCAGGAGGGCATCAGGGCAAACAAGTCCGATCCGGGGTGTGAACTGTCCTTCATGATGTTTTGAGCTCTGCTGAGGCAGTATGCAGAATAGATGTCTGTCAGGGTGGGGAGGGGGCATCCTATGATCTTCTGAGCTGTGTCTACCACTCTCTGGAGCCTCTCCTTGTCCGCGACGGTGCAGCTGCCAAACCATACTGTAATGCAGTATGTGAGCAGGCTCTGGATGGATGACTGATAGAAGGTCAGCAGCAGGTTGGTGCAGAGGCGGTTCTTCCTGAGGACCCTCAGGAAGTGCAGACGCTGCTGAGCCTTTTTGATGACGGCTGTCATGTTGGCTGTCCAAGAGAGGTCGTCTGAGATGAGGACGCCGAGGAACCTGATGGTGTGGACCCTCTCAAGCTTGCCATTGATGTGGAGGGGGGCTGGGTCAGGGCTGTGCTTCCTGAAGTCGATGATGACCTCCCTGGTCTTCTTGGTGTTCAGAGTGAGGTTGTTCTCTGAAGACCAGGTTGTCAGCTTCAGGACCTCCTCCATGTAGGCAGACTCCTCCCCTCTGGAGATGAGTCCAACCACTGTGGTGTCGTCGGAGAATCTGATGATCCGGTTACTGAGGTGGTCTGGACTGCAGTCATAGGTCTAGAGGCAGAACAGCAGAGGGCTCAGCACACAGCCCTGAGGGGAGTCGATGCTGAGTGTGCAGGTGGAGGAGAGGTGGGGGCCGAGTCTCACAGCCTGTGAGCGGTCTGAGAGGAAGTTGTAGATCCAGTTGCATGTGGGGGGAGGGATGCCAAGAGTGACCAGTTTTTCAAAGAGTCTTTCCGGGATTATTGTGTTGAAGGCTGAACTGTAATCCACGAAGAGCATCCGAGCGTAGCTCTGCTGCTGCTCCAGGTGGCTCAGTGTGGAGTGAAGAGCTACAGCAATGGCGTCCTCTGTGGATCTGTTCTTGCAGAACTGATGAGGATCCAGGTCTGTGGGGGGATGATCTTTGATGTGTTGAAGGATGAGCCGTTCAAAACACTTCATTATCACCGGGGTGAGGGCCACTGGACGGTAGTCATTGAGGCTGGTGGTCGGAGACTTCTTTGGAACTGGGATTATTGTTGCAGATTTCAGGCAGGATGGGATCTCTGCCTGGGCCAGGTAGAGGTTCAAGATCTTTGTGAAGGTGGGGGCGAGCTGGTGGGCACACGCCTGAAGCACTTTGCCTGGTACTCCGTCGGGACCAGCAGCCTTCTTTGGGTTCACTGTTTGGAGCACCCGTCTGACGTTGTGCTCCTGCACAGTGAGTGGAGGTGTGCTGGGGGGTGGTGGGGTTGGGGGTGGTGCTGGAGCAGAGGGGTGTTGTTGTGAGAGTCCATGGCGAGCAAAGAAGCGGTTCAGCTCCTCTGCTTGGGCAGCATCTGGAGTTGCTGTGGACACCTCACATCCTCTGAAGTTGGTGATGTCATGGATGCCTCGCCAGAACTCCCGAGAGTTGTTACTTGAGAGGTTGGACTCTATACGCATCCTGTGGTCTGCTTTGGCTTTCATAAACTTAAGACAAAATTCTAAGACCCCTCCAATGTTTTCTAAGTGGGAGAACCCTGAATTTTCCTGATGACTACTAAGGGGATTAATAAAGTATTTTCTATTCTGCTCTATTCTGAGCTTACTAAATCATATTACTTTACAACTTCCCTGAGCTGCAGCAGAGCAAGGTTGATGCATGCTTGGTACTTGTTACTATTACAATGAGTTGGACTGAATATCAAAAGTCTACTTCTTGTTATAAAAAAATACTAAATAATAAGACTTCTTCTTCTTTTTTTTCCTTTCGACTTTCCCCTCAGCGAAAAGTCGCCACAGCGAATCAGTTTCCTCCATCTAAGCCTGTCTTCAGCATCCTCCACTCTAACACCAGCCACCTTCATGTCTTCATTCAC
>NC_050534.1:2442043-2446365 GCF_002922805.2 Oryzias melastigma
TGGGAAACAGCTGGTGAGAAGCAGTCAATATTCTGGAGAGTGCTCCCTCTGATGATCGGGGGTGGAACTGGGAGTTGGAGTCCTGACAGAGCCCCCCCCCCTGCGAGCGGCTCCAGAAGCGAGAAGGCCACCGACGACGGGGGCGACCCCGGGGACGGGGAGCAGGCCGATCCGGATGATCGTGGTGAAAGTCAGCGATCAGGGAGGGGTCAAGGATATCGTCCGCAGCGACCCAGGAACGTTCCTCTGGGCCATACCCCTCCCAGTCCACCAGATATTGTAGAGAAGAACCCCGTCGTCGGGAATCCAGGAGGTTGTTGACGCGGTAGGCCTCCTCGCCGTCCACTATCAGGGGTGTCACCGCGGCGTCACCGGGGGGGGAGGGCACGTCGTCACCGGACTCAGGAGGTAGAGTCCTGTCTGACGGACCCACGGCCGGCTTGAGCAGGGAGACGTGGAAGGTCGGGGAGATCCGGTAAGCTGGCGGTAAGGCTAGGCGGAATGACACGGGTGTGACCTGTTTAATGACTTTGAAGGGCCCCACAAACCTCGGACTCAGTTTTCTGCATGGAAGTCTCAGTCGCAGATCCCGAGTAGACAACCACACCCATTGGCCCGGAAGGATGTCGGGCCCCGGACGACGGTGGCGATCCGCTTGTGCCTGGAACCGACGGACGGCTTGCCGTAGCTGTACGTGTGCAGCCTCCCAGGTCTCCCCGCTACGCTGAAACCAGTCGTCCACGGCTGGTAAGTCAGAGGGATCCCCCGCCCAGGGGAAGAAGGGAGGCTGGAAACCCAGAACACACTGGAACGGGGATAATCCAGTGGACGCCTTTGTAAGAGAGTTCTGCGCATACTCAGCCCAAACCAGGAACTGGCTCCAGTCCTCCTGACGTCGACTGCAGTAGGTCCGCAGGAACCGGGTGATCTCCTGGTTGAGCCGCTCCACTTGTCCATTGGACTGGGGGTGGTAACCCGAAGTCAGGCTGACGTTTATACCCAGCCCCTTGCAGAGCTCCCGCCAGACACGTGACGTGAACTGCGGGCCCCGGTCCGAAACGACATCCTCCGGGATGCCGTAGTGTCGGAAGACGTGGAGGAGAAGCTGTTCGGCGGTTTCCATAGCGGTGGGCAGCTTGGGCAAAGGGATCAGACGACAGGCCTTGGTAAAACGATTGATTACCGTGAGAATTGTGGTGTTACCATTGGAACGGGGTAGATCCGTGATAAAGTCCACCGCGATGTGTGACCAGGGACGATGAGGTGTCGGTAACGGTTGTAGAAGCCCGACTTGGAGTTGACGTGGGGACTTGGCCATCTGACACTGGCCGCAGGCCGCCACAAACTGAGCCACATCCGCCACCATGGTCGGCCACCAGAAGGAATTCTGTATGAGAGATTGAGTTCCCGTCATACCTGGGTGTCCCGCAGCGGGAGCGTCATGGACCAGGTGCAGAACTCGTTGAAGATGAGGAGGAGGTACGTATATCTTGTCGACAGGGCAGGACGGTGGAGGCGGTTCCTGTTGATTATGTTCCGTTAGTTCCGTGATGATATCCCACTGGATGGGA
The DNA here is from genome assembly GCF_002922805.2 of Oryzias melastigma. NCBI lineage: Eukaryota > Metazoa > Chordata > Actinopteri > Beloniformes > Adrianichthyidae > Oryzias > Oryzias melastigma. The sequence continues at coordinate 2,443,615 of NC_050534.1, forward strand.
GCCAGAAGCAACGAGGCAGGCACTATGGGTTCAGCAGACCCTGGGTTGTCGTCCGCCGTCTCATGCAAGCGGGAAAGTGCGTCTGCTTTGCCATTCTTAGAGCCTGGTCGAAAGGTGATCTGAAAGTGGAATCGTTAGAAGAAGAGAGACCATCTGGCTTGGCGAGGGTTTAACCTCTTGGCTGACTTGATGTATTCCAGGTTTTTGTGATCCGTCAACACCAGGAATGGACGTGTCGCCCCCTCCAGCCAGTGTCTCCACTCTGTGAAGGCTTCCTTCATGGCGAGCAACTCCCGATCCCCCACGTCATAATTCCTTTCAGCACTGGTGAGTTTCCTGGAATAAAAGGCACATGGAAATGTCTTGGAGGACTCACCGTGACGTTGAGACAGAACCCCCCCTAATCCAGTACTCGAGGCATCCACCTCCACAATAAACTGGATCGAGGGGTCGGGGTGATGCAGGATAGGAGATTGAGTGAAGAGCTGCTTGAGTTTGTGAAACGCTGCAGTCGCTTCTTGGGTCCAGTGAAGACACCTAGGGGCCCCCTTGAGGAGAGAGGTGAGAGGAGCCGCCACCGAGCTGAAACCACGGATGAAGCGGCGGTAAAAGTTCGCAAACCCCAGAAACCGTTGCAGCTCCTTCACAGTGGTGGGTTCAGGCCACTGTAACACTGCATCCACTTTGCCCTTGTCCATGGCCACGCCTTGGGCGCTGATGACGTAGCCGAGGAAGGCGATGGATGTCCTGTGAAATTCGCACTTTTCTGCCTTGGCGTAGAGGTGGTGATCGATGAGTCTCTGTAAGACCTGCCTGACATGGGAGATGTGCTCATCGAGGTTTGGCGAGTAGATGAGGATGTCGTCCAGGTAGACGATGACAAAACGCTGAAGCATGTCTCTGACAACGTCATTAATGAATGCCTGGAATACGGACGGAGCGTTGCAGAGGCCGAATGGCATAACGAGGTACTCATAATGTCCGGTAGTAGTGGAGAAGGCCGTCTTCCACTCGTCCCCTTCACGGATACGGATCAGGTTATAAGCGCTGCGTAGGTCCAGCTTAGTAAAAAACCTGGCCTGACGCAGCTGCTCTAGGGCTGGTGGAACTAGTGGTATGGGTTACCGGTACTTTATGGTGCTTTCATTGAGACTGCGGTAGTCAATGCAGGGCCGAAGGCCACCGTCCTTCTTTTTCATAAAGAAGAAACTGGCCGAGGCGGGTGATGTAGACGGTCGGATAAATCCTTTCTGCAGCTCTTCTCGGATATATGCCTGCATGGCCTCCGACTCTGGTTGCGACAACGGAAACACCCTTCCTTTAGCAGGTGTGTGCCCGGGTAGGATATCTATGGCACAGTCATACGTACGGTGAGGAGGTAGGCGTGTAGCGTGTTGTTTGTTGAAAGCCTCCTTCAGATCTTGGTACTGAGACGGTAAAAAACTAGAGGAGGCTACGGAGTTAGTTATGTTAAGCTCCGTGACAGCTACCTGGTACGTTGACTGTTTTGCAGAGGCTCTTCGTGGTTGAAGATGGTGGTTTTGATGACAAGCCGCCGAGTCGAACATCAGGCTCTTTGTGGACCATGTGATGGTGGGGTCGTGGGTCTCTAGCCACGGCAGTCCGAGAATGAGAGGACAGCGAGGAGAGTCAATAGCGAAGAAACGGATGTATTCCTCATGCTGATGAAGGGTGAGGAGATGGAGGTCAGGTGTCAGGAACTGGATCCGACCGGAACCAATGGGACGTCCATCTAATGCGGAGACTGCCACCCGGGAGTCACAGGTAAGCAGAGGAATAGCATTAGCGCGAGCAAAGGTTAAGTCAATGAAATTTCCCGCTGCCCCTGAATCCACCATGGCCTTAGATGTGATGACTTTATCTGCTAGCTTAATTTCAACAGAGATTTCAAAGGTAGGAGCAGAGTCACTCACCGGGCCTCCCGATCGTCGGGACGGACGATCGGGACAGGAAGCTCGCAGGTGACCAGGGTGTCCACAGTATAGGCAGAGATTCTCGCGCATGCGCCTACTCCTCTCTTCCGGTGTCAGACGTGTAGTTCCCAGCTGCATCGGCTCAGCGGAAGTGACGTGCTCGTAGCGGGAACGTCCAGACGGGAAGGAAACAGACTCGGCGCCGACTTCTCTTGATCTCCGAGCCCGTAGTAGATTGTCCAAGCGTATGGTAACTGCGATCAGCTGATCGAGGTCCATATTCTCGTCCCGGCAGGCAATCTCGCGTTGCAGTTCCGCGTTAAGTCCCCGGCGGAAAACAGTCCGACGCGTGTTCGAAGTCCAGTCCGTTTGCGCGGCCAGTGTCCGGAACCTCAGTGAGTATGCAGCGGCAGTGTCAGTCCCCTGCTTAATGTCCAAAAGCTGCTCACCTGGATTCTTTCCGTCGCTAGCATGCTGGAACACGGCGCGCAGCAACTGGGTAAACTCGGCGTAGGAGTGGAACGGCAGCGATCCCCCAGACCAGACCGCGGCTAGCCAATCCAACGCTTCCCCGGTGAGGAGGGAACACAGGAAGGACACTTTGGATTCCTCCGTGGGGTACAGATGAGCCTGCTGATGGAGGAAGAGCTGGCACTGCATCAGGAATCCATTACATCGTTCGGGTTTTCCGGTGAATTTACCAGCATCGAAAGACGTGGAGTAGACATGGAGGCGCCAGCGGCGGAGGAGACCTCGGGAGCCGGAGGGGCGGCTTGCTGCGGCGCAGGAGAGGCTGCAGGTATCCCTGGGTTGGCTA
>NC_050534.1:2446614-2481578 GCF_002922805.2 Oryzias melastigma
AATTAATTTAAGAATTATTTCCCTTTTAAGTGACCATGGTATGAGCAGGATAATGCCCAATGAAATGCCCATTATCAGAAATGAATGGACTTAGCAGAAGTAGCAGAAGTAGTTTACGCCTTTGCATCTTCCAAAGGTAGGTATTATCCTATACATATCGGCTTCTCTCTGACCAGTTTTGCCATTATTGCACCTGTATGGTGTAGCGTGAAAGGCGTGAATATGAAGTATTCAATCCCAAAGTTGGTTGAAAAATATTAACTTTATTAAACTGAAATTTAATAAAATTATCCTCAGGGCACCACCTTCGTAATGAAGGAAAATATTACTCATTAATGATCAGCCGCTACTTCTAATCAATAAAGTAATAATCAATTATTCAGTCTCTCAACTTTAGGTCGTTCGTACCCTCTGAATTGACTTTACCACAAAGAAGAAAAATAATGATATCTGAACAACGACTGTGACGAAGGCGCGGAGGCGTTTGGATCCATTTGCAAGCAGGTTAGGTTTTATTAAACATCCACAGCAGGAAAGGGCAAAATACAGAGACGTAGTCAGAGCCAGGCAGAGGTCAAACAGGAGCAGGGGATAATCCGAGAAGACAGAGAGAGAGGTCAGAGTCCAGGCGAGGGTCAGGGGCAGGCGGCAGGCAAACAGAGGGTCAGAGACAGAAGATAAGGTCCAGGAATAAACGCTCGATACTGCAGGCAGGGTGGCACAAACAAATACTTCGCGAAGAAGAGGAGTGAGAGGAACAGTTAAATAGGAAGAGGCTGATGGAGATAATGGGAAACAGCTGGTGAGAAGCAGTCAATATTCTGGAGAGTGCTCCCTCTGATGATCGGGGGTGGAACTGGGAGTTGGAGTCCTGACAACGACGTCCTTTTGAATATTTATTTGATAACATGAGGTTAAACAAGCAGAGTACTGGACGTAAAAGCATGGAAAGCAATCAACATATGTGGCGCATAGAATATAGCTTTCAACTAATAACTAAAAATAGATAAATGAGAAGAAAAGGCATGAAATATTGAGGTGAGGAGTGCTAAGTGTGTGGATGCGTTAAGTGTGTGTTGTGCATAAAAATATGTGTCATTACTGAGCTGAGAATAGGCTATCCTTGAAAGGAGGAATTCAAACGGGGCAAAGATGTTACTTTTGCAAAAATAGTTCATCTTTATTCTAACCACCAGCAGTTGACTGTATGAGCGAAGTTCGACTTCTCACCGAGCTGTCTGGAGATCTGGGTCTGCTTGATCCTCTAGGAAGGGTGGTTGATCCCATTATTGACCGGATGCTTCAGGAGGGCCGTAGAGGCGAGATCTGCAGCCAGGCGTAGAAGGAAAGGGAACCTGCGGTTCTGCTGGTTCTGCTCCATTCAGTCCCTTAGCTTCTGGGGTGGTCGAACGATTTCTCTATTCCGTTTTGTGACCAAAAAGTATAAGTCGCAAAGCTGGCCGGACAATGAAACTTATCGAATGGTCTAGCATTAAAAATCAGTTTCAAAATAAAAGCATCAAAAGTTGTAAAAATGTTGGAATCAGTCTATGAAATAAACTGGAGACAAAAATGTTGAAAAGGAAGAAAGCGCGCAAAAATATGTGACCTTAAAGTGTTAGTAATGGCCTGGGACAAAGCTAAAATAAGTATCCAGATATATTCCATATGTTCTAATGTATCAAAAATAACAAATAATTACCGTTGACAAACGCAGGTTTTTGTAAAATTTGACAAAATCAACGACAAATCACACTCGCATCTCGCCCTGCTTCAGAAACGGCTCGATTCGGGTCACGTGACGCGTTGACGTCACATGAGTGAGACAGCGCCAGCAGCAGAATGCAGGCGGACCCAGGGTGTCTGCAGATACATGTATGTGTGTGCGCTGCAGCAAAGTTGAATTCTATAAACATCGGTGTTATGGTCCGACGGAGTATTAGGGCCACCAAAAAAAAAATTATGATTTTAAAGTCGTAATTTTACGAGATTTACAATCGAAATGAGCCTATTGTGAATGAACACTGTGAGCAGAACCAGACCGACTAAACTGTGAAAAGCTTCTGATTTCAACAGGTAAACTGAATGTTTAAAACATTGCACATGTTTGGAAGTTTCTTTGTTTGATTTGCAGTTTATTAATCATTGATGGTGGCTTGCGGGATCTCTGCAGATCCGTTGATGAAACCATCGACACTCGCAGCGGTCCACCAGTCATTTCTTCCTCCGTGAAAGATCAGATCTCATTCATTTCTGTGTGATGCTTTCATCTGAAGAGGAATCGTTTTCGGAATTTTCAGGGTACGTAGCTAACGTGACAGACTGTCGTCATCCCCTGTTGTTGTTGTGTGTTGAAACGGGACGAGTCATGTGGAGAACGGGGCGTACTGTTTACATTCTCCTTTTTTTTCTGCGCATATCAGACATGCAGTAAGGTGGTGAAAGAGCTTCTGGGTATGAGAATAAAGTGAATAAATAAGTGAATAAATAGATAATAATAAAGTGGCGGACGGTCCTGCAAACATGTCTCTAAGCTCTTTATTTTGCATATGAAACTCTGCATTACCGACCCGGATAGTCAGCGTCATTGATGATTTGATTTAGAGTCGCCAAAAGGTTCCGATCTGTAAACAAAGCTTCACGAGATGCTCCACGTCTTCCAGCTTCGAGCATGGCTCTGATAAACTGACAGCTTTCGGTTTCATGGGCATTCTCAGCGTCACTGTCAGTGTCATTGCCAGATTGTGAGCTCTTACTTTACGCGATGCCGGCTCAAATTGATAGGGCTTTAAAGTCCTGAAACCACAAACACCTGGCGCCTCTGAATCAGCGTCACTTTCAGAACAAATGTTTCCACAATCTGAGTCTGAAGACAGAATTGTGGACCTTGAAATATCGCCGCTATCGCTAGCTCCGACACTCAAAGGAGAAGCCATCTTGCTATGTTTACCCTGTTACGTCACACGCACCACGTGACCAAAACGGAGCTTTTTACCCAGAAGAGACAGGTTTGCCAAATTTGGCCTCAAAAATGCCGTTTTATTTCAATATTTCTTGCTCAAAACACGCCTTAACATTTGGAAATGGTAAATATAAGGCGAAATACAGTTAACACCGAAAAAGACCCACAACCCCATTACTAGTCCTTTAAGGCTGGAAGAACTTAGATGTTTCTGTTCTGTTCCGGTTCTGGCTTCTGGCTTCTTGGCTGGTTAGGCCCTTTTGGCTTGTTAGGCCTGGCTGGTTAAGGCCTGTGGCTTGTTAGGCTATGCTCTGGCTTGCGCGGCAGGGTTTTGAATGAGAGAGGCAGGGTCAGAATCGCCCAATGAGTCGGGATTTGACACATTTTACGATTTGAGGTAATTTGCATGTCCCAATGAGCTCTGGATATGCAAATATCAGGGGCGTAACTTTATTCTGGTCTCTGGATGTGTTTACTCTTATTGCTGAATTAACAACAAAGTGGGTTTCTATCAAACACAGTTTGGACACCCTATATGTGTATATGAATCCTGTATGTGGCAACATAAAACACTTCCCAAAGTCCACATAAACACAGAAAATGAATTCTCCAAGCTTTGACGGTTACACATGATTATTTCATGGATTTTAACCTCAAAGTAGTTGTGAATCTTCTTCTGTTAGGAATAAAGGTTTGATTACTCACATGTAATAACAAAGCATTTTTCTGAAGCTATGAAGAGATGTTTTACATGTTAGATCCAATTAAAAAAAGTCCTGTGTTTTAAAACATAAGAAAAGTTAAGAAGGTTCATGTGTCTCACACAAAGGACTCTGAGTGTCTGTCAGGAACGGTTGCAGACTCTCCAGGGGGGTCAACCTGCTGGAACCAAAAGATCCTTTGAAGGTGACAGGTTGAAACTAACCAGAGTTTGGAATGAGAAATAGTCAGGGTTCTGGCTGGCTGATCAAAAGTTTAATGACTTAACATCTGAGCATAGACTGTATATAAAATAACTGGACAGAGCAAGCCCCCTACTTCCGTGTTCCATATAGGAAGTACCACTGGGTTGCAAAAAGGCCAAAGTCCCATTGACTTCCATTGAGAAACAGACAGTTATTTCTCAGTCATTTTATATGTCAGAATAACCATTCTTCCTCTGCTGCTTTCTGATTAACTTATTTTTTCTAATCTTAATGTTTTTTTAAAGATTTTTTTCCATTATCACAAGTTATTAGAGTTCTAAATTGACCAATCAGATGGTTCAATAAGCGTTTGTGGGTCTGACGTCGAACGTGTGGGGGGTTTGATTGACAGATGACGGGTAGCCAATGGGAGCAGACTTCATCAATGGGTCCGTGAAGACCTTTTAACACCTACTTTACAATTCAACACTGTACCAATCATTGTCCTACTGTTGTTTTCCTCAATGGAATGTACCGATGCAGCAGTTTAAAACAACAAGAGGAGCATGCTGTTGACATTTTTAGATGAAGATTTACTCTGTAGAAATAGATTTCACCCATGAGGTTATGTGCTTTGGAATTTTTTGTTTGTTTAACGTTCGTTTTTCTTTTTTTTTACTGTTTTGATTGTAGCTTATAAATTATAAGTTGTGTATCATACAGAATGGTACAGCTCCTCCATAAAATCACCAACCAAAGTTTAATCTTCGGCGCACTTTCCCAGCTTCAGCCTGAATTAGACGCAGCCGTCTGAGGAGCGCGAGACAAACTTGAAAAGACCTGGTCGTATTTTCGAACAGAAAAAAGATCCAGATGTTCACTTGTTAGGATGGTTATTTATTTTAAATACCGCTGAACACGCTTCTCACGTGCATCTCACGTGCATCTTCCCACGTGCAACTGTAACGTGGCAGCGCATGTGAAGAAACGCTGCGGCGCGTGCCCCCCCCCCTCGCGCGCTTCGGCGTCACCCAAATGCTCCTTTTATCTCGACAAAAAGGAATAAATGTAAGTAAATCCAAAAAGACCGCTGACAGAATCAAATGTTGGAATGGTTCTCCCTCAAAGGCTTCAACAATGACTTCTACAATTCTCCCGAGCCGTCGTTATTAAAGTAAAAGCTGTTTAAATCCGCTGTCTCATGATTGAGGCGTTGAAAGAGGCAGACGGTTGCAATAAACTCACTCCTGATTGGCGACAGTACTTCCTGTAGATTCGATGACTCAGCTATGACTCAGCTGAAGATTGTTTGCAAATGGCGGTATCCGTTTCAGGAAGTGACGGTGAAAGCGGCGGCCTACTTTCGCAAGGAGAGGAGGTAATGCATTTCCAATGGGGGACCTCATTGCTCGCTCAGTCCATTATTTTTACAGTCTATGCATCCGAGTGGGAAATAGAGGTTTCAGACAACTTTATGGCTCTGTTATGAACTCTGTTATCTTGAGAGGCACTCCAAATAAAAGTTGGGTGACCAAATGGTGAACACAGGTTATCACAGTTGTTTCCAAGGGTGGAATGCTACAATGGTGTTTGACCCATTAAGGAACTTATCACTCAAGCAGCACGCAGGATTTGGGGGGCTAGATCGCCATCTGCTGGAGGGAGGGGCCAAATTGCCATGTTTTTTTTTTTTTTACAGTTTAACACATTACTCATTTCAAGTAAAAATTTTAAAATGGTAATAATTAACACCAAGAATGAAATAACTCAAAAGTTTGACATAATGAATCATTTTGCCTGGTGCCCCGCCCATCCTTGCCTGACCCAGCTCCTGTCGAAACTTGGTGGGTTGGAGGAAGAGGTGCGCAGTGTTATCTGTTTGTGCTTCTTTCAAGCTGTAAGGATGAAAAAGCAGCAAAACAAGCCCTCACTGACAGCTCTAAGGTCAAAAAAGAAAGGAAGAGGAGGAAAAAATGGACTGAAAGCAGAGGTTTGTCTGTTTTATTCACATTCAAATACTCGTTACTGGCGACTCCTCAAGTGTTAAAGGATAAATAAAAGATAATCTTACCTGAACACAGTATCTGAGAGTTGATGGCGTCCTCTAAAGAGCCATGTTGTGAGCAGGCACGGTGACATATTTACGGCCAAATGTGTTCTCCATTATCTTTTGAGCTCCAAATTTGACGTCAAGCAGAAGGCAGATGAAAGAGAGCGCCAGCAGGTTTCCTCTTTCTGCAGTTAAGTCTGCTTTTAACACCCCGAGATTCATGCCAGGAGGAATAAAACAAGGTTCTAATCCAAGACGGAGGAGATTTAAGATTATCGCTGCGTTTTCTGACAGCTCTGAGTTTCCAAACGGGCTCAGCTCTCTCTGTTGGTGACCAAATATGGAGAAAAACTTGCTCCAAAGCAAGCCACGTGGATGACTGACAGAGGCAGGAATGCACAAGTGCGGCTGTAGTAAAAGTTGTTAGCTTTATTAACAGAACTATTATTTTCAGACAAAAGTACAGGAGTTATATTGGTAAAATACCAGAAACACAAGAGATGCATCTCACAAATTAGAAGCCAGACATTAAGATCACATGACCACCAAATGTACACACCTGAGGCACAAAAGAGTTAGTTCTCATGCCACATTTACACAGATATACACAACTTTAATACACTGAAAGAACCATGCGGCACAGCCACATGGGATCAAATCAGGATCACCTTAAAGTGAATGAAAAACAAGACTGTAAATTTGAAAAAAATATATTGGAAACTTGAAAGATATATTGAAAATTTGAAAAAAATGAAACTTGGATTAAAAAAAAATTAAACTAAAAAAATAAAACCAATGAAAAGATAAATTTATTTGCACTTTCAACTTTCCCTTTTTTGTTTTTCCCACTTTGCTTTCATTTTTCTATTTTCAGTTTCATTTCAGAGTTTTTGCTACTGAGATGATCGTAATTTAACACGGGGGCGGGGCTCATCCCATGATTCACAAAGAGGTAATTGTGATGTGACGTCTTTTGTGCTGCATAATGTTGTCTGATTATGTCGCCGCCTGCGTCACTCCACTCCGATCAAACTTCTGGAGAGCAGAGAGCAGTTGAAAGTACAAATTAGCAATTTTTAATTTCTGGTAGTTTTTGTTTTTAATTCAAGTTTAAATGTTTTTTTTGTTCTGTTTTGTTTTTCAAATTTTCAATATTTCTTTCAAGTTTGCAATATTATTTTTTTCAAATGTTGAATTTTATTTTTGTTAATTTTTAAGTTTATTTTTTCCAAATTTTTAATAATTCCTTCAATTTTGCAGTTTGTATTTTTGAGTTTAAAACTGGTTTCAATTTTTTTTTTAAATTTTCAATCTTGCTTTTAATTCACTTTCAGCTGATCCTGATTTGATCCCATACAGCCCACCATTCAGCGAGGAAGAAGGGACACAGTGGGCCGAACACCCGGCAAAAGAAAAAAACAAAACAGCTACAATAATCCTCTCATGAACAGGCAAAGTGGGCTTGCTTGCAGTATTTGCTTTGTTTTATGTCAAGTCTCTGTTGCTGCATATTTGTTTGAGTGAGAAGCGAAGTATGGCTTTAACGCACCAAGACTGGATCCAGATGACACGGCCCAGCTCAAAACAAGTATTGCCTTTTCTCCAAACAATGATTTACAAATCACTAACGTGAAAGCGAAAGTCGGTTCCAAACGGCGACCACTTAGAAGGCAATTTTGCCTGACCGAGAAGAGGAAAGAAACAAAATATAAATCCTGTGACTATGACACGGTAATAATAAATGCCTGTACCCTCTTACATCACGATATTTACATCACATTCTGTAAAGTATTTTTCTACGTTCTCATCATTCATGAAACTTTAATTTTGTGTTTGGGCGTTTTTTAGTTTGTTTGTTTTTTGTTACCTATAATACGCAGAGCTTTCATTGTTGATTTTTTACTTCACTTCCTCACTAAAGTTCAGATCCTAAACATTTGTTTAAAAAAAATGGCTGATCCAAATGAATGAACCCAATTGATAATTGAACTAGTCGGTGTTTGAGTTAGAGGCTTTTTCCATTGTTTTAAGTTTCAATCTAAGAAAACTAATCCCAGAAGAAAACCAGTTTTGTGAATTACTATTTTTTGTTGTTGTTTTTTTTTCTTTTTTTATCATGACAAGTTAGCTGTCATAAGGAAATGTCTTGGACATTAACCCTTAACGCCTGAATTTATTTCCAGCTATGAAAAAAAGAATCGCTTTTTTTTTTTTGCTCTTAAATAGATGCTACATTTAGGTAATTTTGGAACCCAAGTATGTCGCATATTTGCGACCACATCCATTAACGGGTTAAATAGTGCCATTTTAAAAATGAAATCCAAAACATCTTCATGATTTTTATTTATCCATGAAACCATGATTTTTACCTCGATTCATCTTTTTCAATTAACCTGTAACTGTGTTTTAATTAGACCCTGCTGAGCCTATGAAATGTCTTCAAGCCATATGTACACGAGCCTTTTTGATACAATGAAAACTGATTAATACTAGAGTTCTACAACATCTAATTTGAGATACAACCAAGTTTGCCCTGAACAGGACAAAACTTTTTAAAATAAAATAAACTTTTTAAGAAAACAGAAAGTTTTTCACTAAATATTATGCTTCATTTTGAGGCTGTCATAACTGTGTGTTATGATATTAGCATTAGAAAACACAATCCAGCTCCATTAAAAAAAAACTAACTATAATACTGCTATCAGTGTTTAATTTCTCAGAACATGAAGTCAATATATTTTTTTCTTTGTTTACTTGCAATGTAATTTTTCTGGAAACCAATTTGACCTATCTTTTGATTTAAGTATGTTTTAAAAATAAAGATATGCTGTGAATGTCAAAATCTTCAACCGTCCACCTACACCAGATCAAATCTGAAAGTTTAGATACTTAAAAGACCCACAAGGATGTTTGCCAGCCAGTGTAGCTTTAAAGTCATAAACTCAGAAAGTCCACCCCCCCCCCCAAAAAAAGAAAGTTTTTTATTGAAATAGTTGATCAAAAATGTACATAGCTGACAGTCACCATGCAGGTCTTTTTTTCAGAACACAAACTTAGGCCCATGTATCGAGTACATAATATAGAAAAAAAAGTAATAAATTGACTTTTTTTAAAACTTATACATAAAGAGAGAGGTGACATCAAAGTGTGCCCTCCCCCTCACAGAGACTGTATGCTGGGGGCGGGGCGGGTCACAAACACAGTGATCGAGTCAAATTGTTGATGATGTCACAGCATTTTTGCAGCACACTGTTTATTGATTCGTTATGGCTTATCTCACCGCAGTACCTCAGATTATTTGTGATTATCTTACAATGAAGGTGAATTTTTCAGTATAGGCGATGGGATTTTAACCCTTACTGGGTCATAACGCTGAAATTAAATTTTGGTCCATTTTGACACAATTTTCTTTCTTTTTTTTTTAAATTGCAAGATTTTTTTTTAAACCACAGTGTAATATTTCTTTCATCCTTGAATATATTTCTTTCATGTCAGGAAAGTTTATTTTTAGCGTAAAACTAAATTACTTCGAAGCATCATTAAGAAAACGAGTTGTCTGATTCTTATGAGAATATCTGGTGTGAAACATTATTTTAAATTTATAAGTTTGACCAAAAAAAAGCCTGTTTGCAAAACTGGGAAATCTCACAAATGTTTTGTAAAATATTTAGTCTTTCTTACTTTGCTGGAAAAAAAAAAAAAAACAAACCAAAAAAAACAAGTAGATCTGTTTTTTTATTTCTGCCGGTATGTGTACATTAGCATCCAAACAGTGTTAGTTTCCTGCAGCTATTCATGTCTACCGGTTGATGTTTACCTTGGCTCTAATAAGGCAGCTGGGAAGACTACCCAAAGATTTCATAACAAAATTTAAAGAAGTATATTCAAAAACTAACCAGGATCTGAACCATCACCAGTGCTATGGTGGACACAAATGCATAAAATTACTAATAGCAGCATGCTAAAACCATTAGCAGGATGCTAACACCATTAGCAGAATGCTAATACCATTAGCAAGATGCTAATAGCATCAGTGGATGCTAACACCGTTAGTGGGATGCCAATACTATTAGCACGATGTTAACTAACAAGATTATTAGGATGCTAAGACCATTAGAAGGATGCTAATGCACAAGCAGGCCTACCTTTTTTTAAAAGTATAGTTATAGCAAATTGTGTTATTTTAGAATAAAAAAAAATTATACTAGTGGAAGCACACAAAAAAAGAAAGATTTTATGACAGGTCTGTGTGGGTACATTTAAAGTTACCATTTCAAAAAAACAAATAAACAATTAAATGGTTTCTCTCAGATTTTTTTTTGTTATGGGGTTTTTATTTTGTTTGCCTTTCCCGACTACAAGCGGCTGAGATGAGTTTTCTCCTAAGGGTGGCCGGGCACTCCCTTAGAGATAGGGTGAGAAGCTCAGTCACCCGGAGAGAGCTCGGAGTAGAGCCGCTTCTCCTCCGCATCGAGAGAAGCCAGTTGAGGTGGCTCGGGCATCTGGTCCGGATGCCTCCTGGACGTCTCCCTGGTGAGGTGTTCTGGGCATGTCCCACTGGGCGGAGGCCCCGGGGAAGACCCAGGACACGCTGGAGAGACTATGTTTCTCGGCTGGCCTGGGAACGCCTCGGGGTCCTCCCAGAAGAGCTGGAGGAAGTGGCCGGGGAGAGGGAAGTCTGGGCAACTTTGCTTAGACTGCTGCCCCCTTGACCCGGTCACGGATGAAGCGGAGGAAGATGGATGGATAGACGGATGGACGCATGCCCTGACATCAGCGTCAAGGACATTTGTAGTAAGAATTATGAGCATGCAGTCATTTTCCCAGACAGTAATTCAGAAGAAAAAAGGAAAGCTTAAATAAAAGCCATAATTCAAAGTACAATGCACTTCTCAATTGACAATTTCATTTGGAAATTCTTCATGCAATTTGAAAATGCATTTTGCAATTGATAATTTAATATGAACAATTACAATTCAATATGACATTTTAAGAAATAAAATTTTGAATACCAATCAAAATCAATTGCATTGTATATTGTCATAGTTTTTGATGTCATAATTCAAATGACAATTTATTTGTCAATATACAATTCAATATGCAATTCGACCTTTCATTTTGAAAACGCATTTTTCAATTTACATTTCAATATTTAAGAATGACATTTCAATACAAAGTTTGTTTTAAATTAAATTTAAAGTAACTTAAAATCTATTACATAGTAAAATCCCACACTCCGTTTGTGTCAAAACTCAAATGGACTTGAAAAAGAACCCCCCTCCCTCCCTCCACCCACGATGTAATGCATTCTCATTTGCACAGCGTGGCACTTTATTTATGCTAAAATTCAAACTGATATGCAAACTGTCAAGGCGGGGCCTACAACCTCCCTACATTTCCACTTCTTTTGATTGACCAGTTAAAAATATTAAAGACTCAACTAACCAATGGAGTTATTCGGGGTTGGAGGTCAGATTAGACAATGCTATATCTCAGTGGTCACCAACCTGGTGCCCGCAGTGGCCCCAAGGACTACTCAAGGTGCCTGCAGGTCTCTTCTAAAAATTCACTAAAAACTCACTTGTGAGCTTAGTCTGAAATTCAATTTTCTTCTGTTCATATATATATTTTTTTATTACACTAGCATTTACATAGATTTAAAAATGAAAACATCCTAAAAATATGTTGATACCTGAACCTTAGATAAGCTTAGGTGACCTCTGACCTACTCCAGTTCAAAGATCATTAATTTTGTCAAAAAGCCTGCAGATTTGATCATTAGTTCAAAATGTGACAAGATTTGTTTAAAAATGTGTAAATTGATTTTTCTTTAACATTATAATTGAGACAAACGACCCTGCTTGGGAGCTGCAGTCAAAAAACATCTCCATCAGAAAAAAAACATCTCCTTTTGAAAGATTCACTGTGAAACTTCCAGTTGTGCCTTCGTGCCTTCCTGGTATGCTTCTCCAGATTCCAGCAGAAGAAAGCAGCGCTGCAGTCATAAGCTGAAGTACCAGGGTGCCACCATAAGAATTTACCAGAATGTGAGTGCCGTGCTTGGCAAGAAGAGAGCCGCTTTTAACAACGTCAAGCAAGCTTTGGACCAGAAGAACATCAGGTTCCACCTGCTCTACCCGGCTCGACTGCGAGTGATGTGCGGGAATGACGTTTTTACCTTCGACTCGTCCGACGAACTGCAAAATTTCTTTAAAAGTTCAGTAAAATGTTGGACAAATTTTTTGAGCTATTTCTTTTATTTTTATAGGTTTGATCTAAACATCTGGAGGATGACTGATTATTCTAACTCAAGATTATACCAATTTATGTTAAAAAGGCTGGGTTCTAATGTTTATATAAATTAATGAATATATTCAGTAATTTATTTGTAGCCTTTTTTTTATTTTGAGCTATCTTTTTTCTTTTTAAGGTTTGTTTTGAACATCTAGAAGATGACAGGTTACTCAAACTCCAGATTGGACTAGCTCATGTAAACATACTGCTGGGTTCTGATGTTTATACAAATTCATGGATATATATTATGAATTTATTTGCAGCTTATCCTTAAAGATAAAGTCAGACTTAAAAACGATAGGTTGGTAATAAATTCCATTCTAATCTTAATTCCAAAACCTGCCATACAGCCGTACTGATCCATAAAAAATCCAAATCAATATATCCAGTATTATTTCAGAACCCCAAGGGCGATTTGTGATGGTCTCTGGGCTCCTCTATCATATATATGTCCCCCAAATTGGGATGATGATAAATTTATAGGTAAGATGGTATCATTAATACTCATACCAGTTAATTTTTGGTGGAGAGATGAACTGTGTAATAAACCCAACACGTGATTGTTCCAATCCTAAACCTACAAACCTTTCTAAAAAGGCCAAACTTCTGTCAAGTTCTATGGGTGAGATAGGAAGTGTTGACCCTTGGTGTTTTCTTTTCCTGCAAAGCAAGTCATTTTCTTCATTCTCCCCCTATAATTTTTACATTGACCAAAACCTTCTTTCATCTGTCTCAAAAGTCAAATACTCACCTATACTTGAATCTGACCATGCCCCTGTTTTGAGGATCTGATTACATATGTTTAATCTCCCTTTGACGAGTTTGATTCAATTACATCCAAGTGAGTCACTTTCTTAAACATCATGACACAGTCGAGAACACACGCAGTCACCCGCGGTCTCAATTTTTGTGCGGTTCAAAAATTCTTTCCGAGTGTAACGCGGCCAAATTTTGTACTGCGTGTGTGCGCATTGCGCATCTATTCCACTGCCACGTCTACTGCCAGTCCACTGCTAACAGCGTCTGTACCCCGGGGAGGACATTTCTTCCGTGCTCCAGCCGTGATATGGCTGTGAAAGCCAGTGGGACCGGGAATAAAGGGAAAAGCTGAAAGGAAAAGAAGAGGAGGGAAGTGTAAGGCCCCGCCCTGATGAGTGCCTGGCAGTTTGCAAATCAATTTGGCATATTTAAAGCGCCACGATAAAAAGGACAATGCATTACAGCAGGGGGCGCTGTTTTGCAAGTTCATTTGAGTTGGGATTTTACTATGCAATCAATTTTAAGTTACTTTAAAATGAATTTAAAGTAAACCATGAATTGAAATGTCATTTTAAAATATTTATTGTAATTGCAAAATGCATTGTCATTTTAATTATGGCATCAAAAAAACATTAAAATTTACAAAGCAATTGATTTTGTTCTTATTCAACATTTTATTTTTTAAAATTCTAATATGGAATTGTAAATTGTTATTTTGTAAATATTGAGTTCCAAATAGCAAACTGCATTTTCATAATACAAGCCTGAATTGAACATTGAATAGTCAATTGAGAAATGGATAATACTTTGAGTTATAGCTCAAGAAAACTTCCATACACAATAATATTTCACTTTCCAAAAATATTAAAACAAAAGCGTGTGTTGCCACTTCATCCTGAACACCACAAAAGATTGACAGAAAATTGCTTTTAAGTCTAACTGATATCACTCGTAGAAAGAAAATAAAAAAAAAAAAATTGTTTTATTTGGATTAGTTTACAGTTTATATTTTTATCTGTTATTTCCTGGATCGGGACAGTGAATCATTCTTAGAATTTCATGTAAAAAAACCTAAGTTGATGGTCTGAGCTGTGATGGAAGACGACAGCTGTTAGCTAGTACAGCATTTCCACCTTATGGAAGTCAGAAGCTCAGAGGTCGTTTTATCTATTTAGTGACAGTTTTCAGTGCAGAGGGCTTCTTATCTTCTAATAACAGCACTTTGGTAACATTAGGCCAAGCAGGAGTTTAGTCAGTTTATCCTAAAGCAATACGTGTCTGCTGCACACAAACATCAGAAAAATGCTGGCTAATATGGAGAGCTCGCTGGTGAAAATTTGGTACATCTCCCTTTAGTCAGGTGGAACCACAGGGTGTGAGGAAATATTGCTGTAGATATCTGCAAACAATCTAGTAGTTGAGTCAATTTAAAAAGAGAAGATAGATGCAAGTAAATGTAGACACACATTTTACACTATTTCTCTAAGCAACAATGGGAAAGTCATTGATGTAATTTAGCACTAGAAAGATCCCCAATGATCCTCATTCCAGAGCGCAGAGTTTACGAGCTGATAATTTTCCTGCATTTTAGTACAAGATCCCAAAGTGTGACAGTATTTGAAACAAACAAATGTGTCACTCTGAGTTTTTACAAATCAAAAGATTGACAAAAAAATCAACATTTTAAAAAGAAAATATGTTGATTTCGCAGACAGATTAGTGTAAATGTTTTTGCGTCTTCTGAACCAGAGTGCCTTATTCTGGTTTCACTTACTGATGTCAAACTGGTTTTGAGAAGTACAAGGCTCTCTGTCAAAATGTTTGACAAGATTAGGTCTTCTTGTAAATATGCTAACGCAAATAATGTGTCGGACAGTTTATTTTGTGTCACTGACTAGATTGGGAGTTGGCATAGTCCCAGTAACGCATGTTTTGACGGAATTGGTCTGCTTTTTTTACGTGTTGCAAACGAGATTGGGAGTTACAGGTATTGTGAATAAGCTAACGTAGTTAACGTTTTTAAAATGGCTAATGTGCAGCAGTGTCCAACTTTTCTTTTACATGTTACCTATAAGGGCTGCACGGTGGCGCAGTGGTTAGCGCTCTTGCCTCACAGCGAGAAGGCCCCGGTTCGAATCCCGGCTGGGACCTTTCTGTGTGGAGTTTGCATGTTCTCCCCGTGCATGCGTGGGTTTTCACCGGGGACTCCGGCTTCCTCCCACCGTCCAAAAACATGCTTCATAGGTTAATTGGTGACTCTAAATTGCCCCTAGATGTGAATGTGAGAGTGTATGTGTGTGACTGAGGCCCTGCGACAGACTGGAGACCTGTCCAGGGTGTACCCCGCCTTCGCCCATCAGTAGCCGGGATAGGCCCCCGCGACCCCGAAAGGGAAGAAGCGGACAAGAGAATGGATGGATGGATGGATGGATGTTACCTATAAGGTTAAGAGTTAGCGTAGCAACAGTGAATCTAGATTTAGTTCTATTAGTCTGCTTTTTTGTATGTGTTGCCGTCATGCTTGGGGGTTACAGCTATTCCAAATGCTCTTACGCTACCTTATAGCCGTGTTAGCATTGTCAAACTAAAGTTTGTTTTAGCAGTATTAGTCTGTTTTTTATGTTTTGCAAACAAGGTTGGATGTCACAGTTATTTTGAATACGCTAACAAGGCTAACACTTCTAACACGGCTAGCATGTAGCATCTTATGGATAAGTTCTAGCATTCCCTTAAATGCAGTTAATAAAGTTTGACTGCAAAAAATCTAGAAGTTGAGTCAATTTGCCCAATGTCTCTTATAATTTGAAACATACAATAATTTTTTAAAGCTTTAGACGGTTTGAGATTGTGTTGAGTGACATTTGAAATTCCCCGCCGACCAGCAACATCAGGACACCTTTACTAAATTGAGATTAGGAGCAAAAAAAAAAAAAAACACCTGTTTGTAGAAAAGAGTTAATCAAACAGATTCCAAACTCTCCAACCTGGACGAAATAAATTCCTATTTGGAACATAACTGTAGACCCACACAGGACCAGATTGAGCTGTGAGAACAACGTGTGATGAGAAGGTGTCGGCAGTGAAAAAACACAAAACAATTGTCAGTCTATTTTAATCTGGGTCTCCAGGAAAAATTTGACCTAATGGAGCTTCAACGATCATGAGAGCATTGACCCAAACACAGCAAACCCTTAATGCAGTAGAGGGCTGCATGTTCCAGAAGGCTCCACTAGGTGGTGGAGTTGCTCTATTGACAAAACAGCCAGCAAATAAGAGGAGGCAGTATCTGGTAATAGTTATTAAAGAATTATCATCAATAAGATAAAAATGCTAAATGGTAATACGTTTAAAATCGCTTGTATGTTATTAGTTTTTTGTTGTCATTGCAAAAACTCAAACAGTAACACATTGCCAGGCTCTGTTTTACAACAATGGGATTTTTCTGCACTAGTTGGACCTTTCTAGTGATAGATAAACCAACGATCAAGTAGGAGACCCTCACTTCTGACGGAAGAAAATGTGAGGTGAGGTTCAGAGACTGAAGGAAAGAGGAAGTCTGTTGTTCTCATTTTTCATGACCTGATGAGTGACAGAAGCAGCAGGCGCTGTGGGACACTTTCAATCAGAGAAGAGGCTGGCAAAGGACTGCCGGAGACTGCGGATAGTCTCAGCTTTGGCTTCGTCGTCGTTCAGATTCCCTCGTAACGTCTCTGTGAAGGTGTTGGTCAGCGACTGGGATTTGCTGGGAAAAAAATAACATGGCTGTAGTCAGAATGATCCAAGCAGTGCTGTAAACGAGAGCTCTGGTGTTCACATTTATTCACACCAAAAACAGAAATAACTAAATGTGATTACTTTTAGAATCTGTTTCATTGAACTGTGACTAATAACTTTCTCGTACTGTGATCATGTCAAAATGATTCAATACTACTGAAAAATTAGCTTCTTATGTCAATAATGTCAATAATTAAAAAATGAAAGTAAAATATTTATTATTAAAGCTCTGTTTCATATAATGGTACTTAATACAAACAACACAGGTTGTGGCCAAATTCCATCACTACTTAGTGCACTATATACTGTTTTTGCCATTTTGCAGAGCTTTCAAAATCCACAAATCCAAAATGCACTGCCCTAGAAAATTTTGAAGAGGTCTCTGCCAAAACCAGTGCGCATCAATGCTCTCTAGCTTGGTGAATATAGACCATAATGCACTGCTTTTGAACTATTTTTGTGGCAAAAAAAAGTATTTAAATAACTTTTTTTTTTTAATAAACCATCCAAGTTTTCATTTTTAGAGCATAGTAGATTTAAGGTTTTTACTTCATTAAATTCTTATGTCGCATTTGTCACTTAAAAAAAGGCACTATATAGTTTTATAGTGGTTAGGGAGTAGGGAGGGAATTCAGCCGTTGAGGGTAAAAATTTATATTTATTTTTATTTATTTATTTATTTTTCAGGGACAGTGCACATTAAACACATTGTATGCAATGAGCCAGAATTAGCCCAGCGGCTATTTTTTATCCGTTGTCCCTGGACAGATGTTAAAATTGTCAACCTAAGAACAATCAATAAAAGCAACATTTAAGATATAAAGGTCAATAAAAAGAATAAACAATTAAAATACAAATGTAAGACAATCACCTAAAATACATTTTGATAAAAAATAAAAAAATGTATATGTATACATTAAAAAACATTAAAACAAATATAAAAGACATTATTGCAGAATACTTAAAAGGGGGAAGCATATTAGAATTCAATGTGTACAAGGTTGCTCTGATAAAAGCCAGTTTCTAATGTGCCTTTTAAACAGACTGAATGTAGAAAGTTCTCTAATATTTTGAGGGACAGTGTTCCAATTTTGTGCTGCTGTTACTGAGAAGGCATTTTGGCTGAAAGCACTTCTCCTCAGAGGAACTATGCAGTCTCCTCTAACTGACCCTCGTGTCACTCTTTGTGAGTTGGCTCGTACTTGGACAAACTGGTTGAGTGGAGGAGATGACAATCCATTTATGACTTTATAGAACAAACAGAGTTTTGTGTTTTTTAATAAAGTTGTCCCAGCTTAACAGTTTATGCTTTTGTAAAATGGCACAGTGGTGATACCGTAATGGTTTCTTATCCAGTATTTTAATTGTTTTTTTCTACAGTGACTCTAAGGGTTTTAATGCTGTTTTGCTGGTCTGTGACCACGTTGTGAGACAATATGTCATGTGTGACAAAACCATTGCATGCATATACATTATAGCAGACTGCAGTGACAAATGTGACCGAATAAATTTGAAATTTGACAGATAAAATTTAACACGGTTTCCACACTCTTTTGATTTGTTGTTTAAATGTCATTTTTGTGTCTAATAAAACCCCAAGATATTCAAACTCTGAGACAACTTCTATTTTTTTTTCCATCAACAAAAAAATCTGCCTGTTCATTTATACGGTTTGATTTAGAGAAAAACATTGCAACTGTCTTATTTACATTGAGTTTTAGGCTTGACTGATCCAACCATTCTGCAATATGACCCATAGCTTCAGTGAGAATTTTAACCACCTGAGACGTGTTTTTACCATGTGCATATATTACAGTATCATCAGCATACATCTGCATAAATACATTTGAACAGACTGTTGGGAGGTCATTTATGTAAAGAGAAAATAGCAAGGGGCCTAGGATGGACCCTTGTGGAACACCGGTGGAGAGAGGAAGAGGAGAAGTTTTATTGCTAAAAGTGGTGGTAATATTTTTTTATGGGGAGTTTCACTTTAAATGAGTAAATAAATAAGGATGTTTGTTTTGTCTGTAGTTATCAGCATTTGTGCATTTAGGTGTTTTAAGTTTTTGTAAATTAAACTGCTACTGTGGTGTTAGCATGTCTTAGCTAACATATACAATTTGAAAGTGTTTAAATAAAAGAAAAGAGTCAAAACATGTGTGTCTGAAAACATTGCATAAAGTGTGTAGTGAGAGATTTTACAGCCCAAAAACTTATATCATCAAAAATGAAAGATGAATACTTCATGGATTTCACCTATCCCAGTTTTTGTTAAAACTTAACTTCTACCACTAATCATCAAAAGTCTAAGTTATGTAGTGATTTTTGTGCCACCATATTGCAAGAAAAAGTCACAGTTTTGAGATCACAATTTTTTAAGTTGCAAACAAAATGCTAAGCGTTGCACATAAAATATTTAATATTTGCTTTGAAAAACGTTTTAGTTTTCTATGTTTGCAAAATTTGTTTTTGCTTGCACAAAATAATTTTGTGTTTACAAACGTCTTTTTTTTAATTGAATTGAATTGAACTTTATTAATATCACAAGGATGAATTCATTTGTTGCGGCACCAGAAACACTTTTTCTATGGGAAGAGTGACAGACGGTATGGAAGAGGCTTAGGGCCATGGAAGAAAAAAAAATGCCATGGAGAATTCTGACTTTGAAGAATTCTAACTCTAAACTAAGAATTCTGACTTTAAACTCAGAACTACGGAGGCCCGTGAGCGACATTCTTCAGTTAGCTTTAGCAGCACACTGGAGTCCTGCAAACCGGAGAGAAACTAATGAAAATGTCCTCTTTAAGTTTCTTTTCATCGTGCTTTAAGTTCACCAGATGAGGCTACTGTGTTCATAAAGGAGCAACAGATGGGTAAAAAAGATATTTCTTTTATTTGAATTTAAAAATAAAAGCACAAAAGACAATGCTAGCATTTCGTAAATGCTATATCAGACATAACATGCCTTTTAATGATGTACGTATGCAGTTTAAATATCAGGGTAAACATGTGTGACTGACAAACAGTCTCAGAGTTTTACGTTGTGCACAGAAAGTGTGTAAAAATGCAGTTAAGTTTGCACGAAACCCGTTTACGTTCATTTACCGATCGTCTCATTCTGGAGATTTAAAGACGTCTATCATGGTTCTGAAAAAACGTCTGGGCTTGAAATCAAAAAGATTGTCATGTTTTTTATTTAATTTTTCTCAACTAAGAATGACTGTTTGAGCATGTAAACAAGCAATGCATTAATGCTGAAGGTTTGCATACAGCAACATGAAAGCTCCATGTTGAGTCAAGTTCTCATTTATCCAGGTGACATCCTAAAATTGAGTCTTGGCATCTGGACTTCAAATCTTTCTTGAAGGAAGAAGTCCAGATGCCAACTCAATTTCAAGATAAAGAAATCCAGTTATTTTCCTAAGCTGCTTTGCTTGTTGGTGTTCAGTCTTGACACTCATTTAAAGATTTAACCCTATATGGCCTCAGAATGTTTCTTGGACCTACTTTATTTTGAAAACATACTTTTTGATTGGTTTCCTTACATAGTTGATCTCAGTTAAAAAGTAAGATGAGACTCTTTCACATTCACTGATCCCTTAACCTCTTCTATCTCTACAGTATCTTAATCATTCCTATCCATAAAATATCCCTGCTACTTCCCAAATTCCTCTGATCCATTCACCCGCATTCCCTCCACTTCATTGCCACTTGGCAACATGTGTTTGCAGTTAGATCTCTTTTTACAGTCAATAGTTCCTAACTGTTCCAAGCTACCTGGTTGTGACTCAGTCTGGTCAAAAGATCCAACCATATGAGCTGAGTCATGTCTGTTTCCCGCACAAAATCTCACAGGTTTGTGTCTCCACCTCTCACACATATTTTTTTTCCAATTATGTCCACAGACCTGAGCCGACTTTTCCTGGCTGGAAAGTTTAGGTGAAAACTGCCAATGAAAACACTTGTAGAGTAATTTAACCGTAGTGGTGGGAATAACTTGAACTACAGAAATGAAGCAGAGATTGACTGTCCGAATTGTTTGTATTCCCAGTGGACAATGACAGTAAAGGATATTTTTTTTTACTGTGAAATTAAAAAACATTTACATTTTTTAACACTAATGAATTTGTCTTTGTTGGCAGATTCACAGTGATGTCATCGCTTTGGAGGATGCAGAAATGGAACTTCACATTCCTGTCTGTGGAGTCTGCAACACATCATGGCAGAAAATTGTTTTTTGCTGATTTTCTTGATATGTGTGACAGCACATATTGGAGAATACCTGTTGATAACTGATAACTTTTACTTCTAATTTGGCTAACTTCTTTTGTCAATTTTCAATAAATATGTATATTAAACAGCTGCTCACACACATTTATGATATGAGTGACGTGACAGGAAGCCTAAGCTTAATATTGCTGTGAATCTAAATAAAGATTGGTGGCTGTTTACACAGTCACGCTTAGTTAAGAAAAAAAATAACACGTCTTTTGGATAACATGCCCCGAAGTATTTTCAGAAGTATAAGACGTCTTTAAATCTCCAGAAATGAGACTATGAGCGTAAATGGGCTGAGTGCAAACAAAACTGCATTTTTACACACTTTCTGTGCACAACGTGAAACTCTGAGACTGTTTGTCAGTCACACATGTTTACCCTGATATTTCAACTGCATACGTACATTATTAAAAGACATGTTATGTCTGATATAGCATTTATGAAATGCTGGCATAGTCTTTTGCGCTTTTATTTATAAATTAAAATAAAAGAAATATCTTTTTTACTCACCTGTTGCTCCTTTATGAACACAGTAGCCTCATCTGGTGAACTTAAAGCACGATGAAAAGAAACTTAAAGAGGACATTTTCATTAGGGTTTGCAGGACTCCAGTGTGCTGCTAAAGCTAACTGAAGAATGTCGCTCACGGGCCTCCGTAGTTCTGAGTTTAAAGTCAGAATTCTGAAAAAAAAAGTCAGAATTCTCAGATTAAAGTCAGAATTCTTTAAAGTCAGAATTCTCCATGGCATTTTTTTTTCCCGTGGCCCTAATCCTCTTCCTTACAGACAGGGAGGCGTGGTTGAAGTCCCCATAGATCAGCAAGAGGGACTGTGGGTGACAGGTCTGCATAGTGTGCAGTAGTAATGGTAAATTTGATTCCTTTTACTGACTCGAGTTTTAATGAGTCACTCACCAAAGTGAATCAAATCATTTGAGTCAGTTGAATCACTGGGTCACTTACCCAGAGAGTGCAAAGTAAAACATTTTACGACCAAATTATTCATATTACTAAAATAATTATGAAAAATTTAAATAAAATCATGTCATTGTGGGACAGAAAAAAAATCATTTAAAGTTACAAAACATTATTTTTTTTTCTTAACGTAAATTCAATTTCTGGAAAAAGAAAGTGAAAATAAATAAAATATTTTAGAAGGTAAATCAAGAGCAGAAATCAACTGTGTGAGCTTTGTAGTTTTATTACATTATTGGAGCAATTAAATTAGCAAGTTGGATACCAAGGTCAGTTTATATTTTTAAAAAGTGGGGGAATTGATTGATATTATTTGATTTGCTTTGCAAGACATAAAATGAAAAATAAATTTAATTAAAGCTACGAGCGGCGTTGGATGGCCCGCAGTTGCTACCCGACCTCTCCCCCGCTGCCTGCCCTCTCCCTTGTTGCCTAAACATTCGCACCATTGCCGCCCTCGCCGCCCACCCCTGCGCACCATCAACGGCCACCATTGACCCGT
The DNA here is from genome assembly GCF_002922805.2 of Oryzias melastigma. Classification (NCBI taxonomy): domain Eukaryota; kingdom Metazoa; phylum Chordata; class Actinopteri; order Beloniformes; family Adrianichthyidae; genus Oryzias; species Oryzias melastigma. The sequence goes on from NC_050534.1 coordinate 2,469,115, forward strand.
GCTCATTTGCTAAATAGCCACTATGCACCCCTAAATCTCCCCTTTCTCTGTCTGCTTAGAATCTGCAAAAGTAAATGTTTGGATTTCCTTAGAAATAGATATTTATAGATATTTTATATTATTATTATTATTATTATTATTATTATTAATTATTATTATAGATATAGATATTTATAGATATTTTAATAGTTATTTACGAACCACGCCCACATCTTATATGTTCATATTCTATGTTATAATACTTGCTAGAGCCTCAGCCTGGGATCAACATATGAAGTGTTCATAGCAATACATTGAAATATGTGCGTGTATTAAAGACTACGCCACATTTGCGAACTCGCCACGTGCAAGTCGTTCAAAATGTAAAGCTTTTCCAATAGCATTTTTTTTTTCGCAAATTGCTTCCCAATTAGGTTCACAGCATTAGGAAATGATTAATAAAAATTCCTAAGAGTTATTTCTGTTTGAGGCTGGTATTAAAACTCATTTTTTGGTAAATTCAAGATGGCGGCCACTTCCCAAGGTCAAAGGTCAACAAAACTTTAGGGGTCATTGTAGACTTCAGATAACAGCATGTGCATCAATTTTCGTGAGAATCGGACAAACAAAATGTCCGTTTATCCCTTTGGAAATTCCCAAAATGTCAGATTTCAAAACAAATGGCCGCCAAGTTGTAGGTCGTGCAGCCATCCCATAATAATTTCAAATCTTCCTTTGGATATCCTTGACAAATGAACGTGGATTTCTTTACTGAATTCCAAAATACTTTTTTTTTCTTTTGCTGAGTCAGGAGTTTTTTTCGCGACAGTTTTTTGCCTACCAGGGCCGCATTTGAAACATTACAGTTTGGTATATTTTATCGTTTTGTTCAGTTTGAGCCCCCGGACAAGTCAGATAAAATACGTGCGAGCTAGACAATGCCAGGAGATGCCATAACAGGCCGCTGATTGAACAGCGCAAATGGAAAAGTTTTTTCTTAAAAAAAGAAAAAAAAAATTGCGAACAAATGTTTTTAGATAGTTCAACTTTTTCTCTGCGTTACCTTTGTGCCACCCCAAACAGCCAGCTGTTTGGTCTAAATTCTATCCAATCAGGTGTCTCTGTGTAACAGGTTTTTTGTTTAGTGTATTTAATTCCACCAAATTTGAGGTAAATATTTTTTTTTAATGAACATTTCTACCTGGGTGTTAGTCTGTCCGAGGTTATTTGAACTCACCACGGTGATGCAGCAGACAGTGCTGCACATGCGCACTCAGACTGCTGCGGACTGTGGCTGAGATAAGACGTGCTCCTCCTTGTGTCCGTTCTTTGTAATTATATCTTACCAACACAGTCGAACCAGTTACATCTGCCTCGCATTGCGATCGACTTTGGACTTTCTATGGGCGCTGTTCTGTTAGAATTGTACAGTTTTCCACCATTCTGGCCCGTTTCTCTTTGAACAGAACTCAGAAGGAGGAACAAAGCTCAAATCAACAACAGGGTTCCGGATTCATTCATAAATGTGTAGTGACCAGCGTGTTTAATATCTCTGCAGAAGACAAAAACGTCTCAGTGCGGCTGGACGTTACATCACCGTTATGGTTAAGGCCGCATCTAGGCATGGGCAAGGTGGGGCACTCATTTGACCGCAGTTGGAAAGGATTGTAAATCAATGAAAGAGCATTTTGATGTTAGCTTTCATTATTTTATCAAGAACTCTGAGAAACCAATGATTGAATGTATTGATCACAGCAACGTCAATAAACATTGGAGAATTAGCTAAAAGAGTCTTTGGTGAACTGGAAGGAGAAAGAATCAGGATTTTGGAGGAAGTTCTGTCCATGAAGATCTTCACTTCCTCGTCCCGGCTGACATCCGGATCAGAAATATGTTTGCTTATCATCTCTTTTTGGTCCTTTTTAGAATATCTTTTTTTTATTTATTTATCACTTATTTTGAGTCATTTTTATTTATTTGATTTAAAGTTTATATTTGTTTTTTTTTCTTAAAATATATGCTATGTATTTTTTGTTGCTTATTTATTCATTTATTTTAATCTTCTATTTAGCTATTTATTATCTTGGGGTTTTTTGTCTTTTAATGATTTATTATGTGTATTTTTTGTCGCTTATTTTATTTAAATTTAGTTTATAAATACTAAACTGTTTAAACTATTAAAACAGCCAACATGCTTTCTTTGTAGAGGATGATAAAAAAAATCTATTTTTGTAGTCATCAGTGTATCAAACTATCAAACTGTTATGCAGAAACTTTTGATTCCTGTTTAAAAACTGTAAAAAAACCAATCCATGGATTAACAAATATTTGTGATAACAGAATTTATTTTCATCAGAGGGAAATTGGTTCAAATCCAGCATTTGAAATCCTGTTATGTAGTTTTGGTAATTTGTTGAATTTTTCTTATTTTCACTAGATTCATAACTTTAAAATACTAAACTCATAACAAAATTAAATGTAACTTATCCAATTTTAGATATATCAGGAACAACTCAACCCTAGAGTCGGCTAAACGGTATTTTGATGCAATGTTCATGTCACACTTATTACTGCTCAACCAGCTGAGCATCAGCCAACATAACAACTCTAAAACCATCAAAACCCTCCACAAACAAGCTCTGAAAGTATTAGACAGAAAGTCCAAAGCCCACCATCACTGTCATATACTGAGAAAACACAATCTGCTGGACTGGGATAATTATGTCAAATACAATGACTCAATTGTAATTGACAAATCCTTCATGGCCTGGCCCCTCCTTCTTTACAGACACGTATCACAAAAACCACAAACAGGGCTACTAGATCAGCTTCCAGGGGTGATTGCTCTGTTCCCCTCAGGAAAAGAGCCTTCAGTCAGGATGTGTTCTCCTACAGGGCATCTCACACTTGGACAATCAAAACTGCCACCACAGCTCTGTGTAAATAGTTGTTTTGCTTTGGTTTTTATTGTCTTTTTGTTATGTTTTTCTGTCACGTCTATTTACCTATTGTTTCCTTTTTTCTACTTTTTTTTTCTTAATAATTGCTTCTACGTTTATGAATTTGCTGTTTTTTTTTTTAATTGACAACTCCATCTGTTGCTTCTGCTGTTGTCTTGTATCCTTATATTGGTTTAATTTGTTCTTTTAGTACAGATCAACTTTTTTTTTATTTTTTAAAGGGACTAAAGATGGAAATTAGCTTGAAAGGCTAAAATGTTATATATTTGCATTTTTAAATGTTTTATCAATATATGCTGTCCCTGTCTTAAGTAACAATCAATAAATTACTCAGTACACTACAGATTACTTAACAACATCAGGATAATATGCTACATAGTAGTCAATCACTGATGTAAAAATGAACAAGACTTCAAATAATCTGTTATATGTTATTGTTGCCTTTAAAAGTTAATTTTTATTTCAATTTTATTTATTTCTCTGTGACAATGGACATTGAATTAACAGAGCAGCGATTTTTAATCTGTTGTGCACGGATAAATGTTAAAAAAATATTATAAAAAATATAATATTAAAGTTTATACTAAGGAGGAGAGGAATATTAAAATTCAACGTTATGTCAGATACAACCCCAACCTCCTGCTCTCATTCAGTCCCACTGTCCGCCTTCTTTCTCCGCCTGCATCCGCCTGGTCTCACCGTCGACCCAGGCGAGTCATCTCAAACACAGCTAAAGCTCCGGTACTGTTAGCTTCACTACTACAAACAGTGTTAGCTTTAGCAACCAGAAACCTGAACAATGTCAACTCTCGCTTTTTCCTCCAAACTACAACAAAGAGAGCAACAGATGGAGGACAGGAACGAGTTAAAATTACAGTTAATCGAGTCATTTCAGCGACAAACAGCAGACGAAAACTTCAAATATCTCTGCTCTGCTGCTGAGAACTGCATGTCTCTGCCGCTGAGCCTGTGTGCGCATGAGCGACAGAGTGAGAGAGGAGGACCGACCTGAGGGAAGGGAGAGGCCACACCCTCCTTTGGATCTACCAATCAGCACTCACAGCTACTTTGAATGGGAGCCAGAGAGAGCAGACAGCGCTCTGTTTTTATTGTTTGCATGGCGTCACGTTTGGGGGGGGCAGTCCTAAAATTTGGGTGGGCATTGCCCCACCTTGTCCATGCCTAGATCCAGCCTTAGCGTGGCCTCTCGCTTCACTCCGGGTCCTCTCTCACTCCATCGATCGCGCTCTAAGGCAGCAGTAGATCGCAGCCACGCCTCTCAGCACCAGAGCTGTTAAAAGACTTCGGCTGCTGTTTATTGCTGAAATGATTTGATCAACTGTAATTTTAACTCCATATTGTCCTCCATCTATTGCGAGAAAAGAGTTGACAATGCGCAGGTTTCTAGTTGCTAAAGCTAATGCTATTTGTAGGAGCAAAGCTAACAGTACCAGAGCATTAGCTGGGTTTGAGATGACCAGCACCTTGCCGGCGAGACCAGGCGGCTGCAGGCGGGGGCAGGGGAAAGACGGCTGAGACAAAGGAGGACAGCAGGACTGAACAAGGACAAGAAGTCAAAGTTGAATTTCAATATGAACTTTAATATTATGTTTTTTTTTTCTAATCATTTCTGACATTTGTCCGTGGACAACAGATATAAAAATAGTCACTGGGTTAATTCAATGTCCACCGTCCTAAAGAAATAAATAAAATTGAAATGAAAGTTAACTTTTAAAGGCAACGGTAACACATGACAGATGATTTGAAATCTTGTTAATTTTACATCAGTGATTTACTACTATGTATTACTAAAATGACCTTTATATCTTAAATGTTGCTTTTATTGATTGTTCTTAGGTTGACAATTTTAACATCTGTCCAGGGGCAACGGATGAAAAATAGCCGCTGGGCTAATTCTGGCTCATTGCTTACAATGTGTTTAATGTGCACTGTCCCTGAAAAATAAATAAATAAATAAAATAAATGACTATCCCTGCTCTCAGCCATCACTAATTTGTCTGTAACACTCATATATATATATAGATATATATCCCAAACAGAAAAAAAGAAGATAGATGAAGGAAAAGACAATTCTGCATATGACTTGGTGACTGCTGTTCGATCTTTTTAGAGGAAACTGGTCATTCTGCAGATGGATCTGGAGAACTGAACATTTTCCTTCATTAAAGGGATCCATATCACTGCTCATTCTGACTTTATCAAAAAGTTGATTGGAAATTTTAAGACTCACTTTGATGACTTTACTTTGGGACGCCAGCTCTTGATCATTGTTAAAAATCTCTTCTTGGTGAAGATGATGTCATTCATTTAAAAAGATGCCACACATTGTTACAAATGGACGAGTGCAGACTGATGTAGTGTTAAGAGAACAATGTGAATCCTCTAATCCTGACAGATTTTGTGCTAAAGTAGAAGTTTCCTTCTCTCAGCAAAGTGACATTGTACACATTAACAATGTTTGGTTCTACCTAAAGTTGTAAATTAGCCTTCCCTGTTAACATCATTAAGAACAAGTATCACTCCCAGCTCACCAGTGAACATGTGCATGTATACATCAATGGTTTTGACTCCTTTCCTTCCCAGATTTAAGATCTTAGCTCCCAGTGCTCATGCACATTTCTCACACTGAGATAAGTCTAGTTTACAGTTTACATTTATATCCATGCACTTATCAAAGTTATTAGTTAAATGATCAATATTATTTGTAACCTACTGTTAAGGGTTGTAAAACAGAAAGTTAACATTTGCAGAATTATGAGTCATTATTATGAATGCTTTCTGAGGTGCATTCATGTTACTGTTGCACTCTAAGTAAAATAGAACGTGAGTTTGAGAAAGAGCACGCATATTCCACTACATGGAAGCAAGTTTATGTGCAATATTTTTTTTTTTAATCTTCGATGTAGTTATGTAAATTTAAGTATATTTGTGTGAAAATGAATGACAGAAATACTCTGAGACAATAAGCTAAAAAAGTCTTTGCCAATTCAACTACAAATCGCAATTAAATAAAAGAAAAGAAAAGCGTAATATTGTCTGAATGTTTTTGTATGTTCAGACCCCGTTCTACCAAGCTGACAGGGTTACCGGACCTCTTGCCAAATTAGTTGGGGACCCCTGACTTAGGCTCTTAAAGTAGCTAGGTACGAGCTAGCAAAACAATGCAGCAACGTGCATCTTGGCCACATATATTACGTGTTTCCAACATGAATTTCCTTCAGTTTTTGTGCAGGTTTAACGTGAATATGTGCGATTAACATCTGCCATGTTTTAAAACATGAAACATTAATAAAAACAAACATCGAAGAATCAAACTAGCATGCTACTCGTGAGTTGCTAACACCCACTTTAGCACACAGTTCACGGTTCCCAGCCTGATTTCTCTCTATTAAAATGTGATTCCTGTCCTGTGATGATTCCTCTCCATCGGATTATTTTGTTGTCAAGGTTTTTGAAGTCGATTGCAAAACACTGCGTCTCCTTTTGTGCTTCTTTTTGTACTTTTTCAGACCTCCGCCATTCATTACTTGAGAAGACTCAATCCATAGTGATAGCGTATGTCTGTCACGCCGTATGTCATGTGATTTCCAATCCAGTAATATATGTCATTGTTACCGCTGAACGGGCTTCTCACATGCATCTGATCAGACTGTAAATAGACAAGTCGCGCTGTGCATGCGTGCAGTGCACTGCAACGGCGTCACCCAAATGCTCCTTTTAGCTCGACAAAAAGGAATAAGTGTAAGTAAATCCAAAAGGACCACTGACAGAATCAAATGTTGGAATGGTTCTCCCTCAAAGGCTTCAACAATGACTTCAACATTTTCCGGCGTGATTAAAGTGGAAGCTGTTTATATTGCGCGGTCTCGTGGTAGAGGCGTGGAAAGAGGGGGGAACTCACAATAAACTACTCCAGATTGGTGACAGTACTTCCTATAGACTCCATGACTCAGCTAAGACTCACAGTGACTCAGACCAATCGCTGAAGATGGGTTGCAGATGTTTGCAATAAGGCAATAGACAAATCAGTAAGTGACGGTGAAGGTGGTGGACTACTTTAGCGAGGAGTGGAGGTAATGCATTTCCAACGGGGGACCTCATGGCTCGAGAAGTCCATTATTATTAGACTGTCTATGGGTCCTGAGAGCGTTGTTGGGTCTCCGAGCATGTAAGTTTATATTACTGATCACACTGTGATGCAGAGACACCTGATTGGATAGAATTTAGACCAATCAGCAGGCTGTTTTGGGGTGGCACAAACGTAACGGTGAGAGAAAAAGTTGAATGCAAAGCCAAAGATAAGGTGAAAGCAAGATGAGGCACTACGTATCTAAAAACATTTGTTCGCATTTTAATTTTTAAGTTTGCAAAGCAAAAAAATGAAGAAAAAAAAGCTTTCCAAAGCAATTATTAAATATATTATTTTCAACACTTTACATTTTGTTTGCAACTTAGAAAAATTACAAAAAATCACAAAAATCACTCTATACTAAATCTTCTAAAAATAATCAAAAACATCTAAATGTATTTAAGGTTACAGGGTTGCTGGAGCCTACCCGGCGACTACTGGGCATAGGGGGGGTACATCCTGGACAGTTCACCAATCCATCACAAGGCAAAAATCCAAATCATGAAATATAAAGGTAAAGCAAACTTCTAGTATGGACCTACTTTAGCTGGGGGGAGGGCTTCTGACTTCCGGGACCAGAGGAGGCAGGGATGGGTCCAGGCTGGAAAGCCTGGCTGGGAGACGTGGTGGCTGAGCGAGCTCTCTGAGGTGAACCCTGAGTGGACTGCGATGGAGAGGCAGAACTAGAGCGGTGTCCTCCTGCAGGAAGAGGTTTAACCATCGAGGTTTAAACATCAGAATGCATGCTTTGCTTTACTTTCATTAGCAGGGAACATATCAGTGTTATGAATGAAGGACTAGCATACCTCTTCTGGGCTGAGTTGTCTAAAGAAAAACAGAAGAAAAAATATGATTAGAACTTTTCTGTTCTCTATTCTCATTTACTTTTCAATTCTTTATTTTTTTTTAATTTAGTTCTCTGTGCTTCTTGGGTGCAGTGCCGTTCATGTGTTGTTCCTCGTTTCCACTCCCCTCTGCCTGCCTGACGGACGGGCTGCCGGCAGGTGGACCGTATCCACCCATAAGAGCAGTTGTGACTAAGACTTAAAATACACTGCTCACAAAAATTAAAGAAACACTTTTTTTTCTATTGGGCCTGGCATGACTTGAATTAAACCTGTCTGATAATTTTCTGGTTGGTTAACCAGCTGAGGGCCTCGTTAATCAATTTCAGCTGTATTGGTGTTCATGGAATTAACAACAGGTGCACTTCAGTGGCAACAATTAGAAAACCCTCAAACAGGACTGGTGTTAAATGTGGAGGTCATTTCAAGTTTCTTCCTCTTGATCTTTTTTGGCTGGTTTTCCACTCGTGATGATTTTGGCTTGATAATTATCCCTACTGGCAGTATGAGGCGATTCCTTAACCCTACAGAAGTTGCACAGGTTGTCCAACTTCTCCAGGATGGCACATCCACACGTGCTGCAGCAAGAAGGTTTAATGTGTCTCCCAGCACAATCTCCAGAACATGGAGGAGATTTCAGGAGACTGGTGGTTATTCTGGGAGAGCTGGACAGGGCCGTAGAAGGTCCTCAATCCCTCAGCAGGACCGATACCTGCTCCTTTGTGCAAGTCAGAACAGGCTGAGCACTGCTCGTGCCCTACAGAATGACCTCCAGAGGGCCACTGGTGTGAATGTCTCTACCCAGACAATCTGGAACAGACTTCATGAAGGTGGCCTGAGGGCCCTGTGCTCACTGCCCAGCACCGTGGAGCTCCACTGGCATTTGCTCAAGACTGGTGCCCTGTACTTTTCACAGACAAGAGCAGGTTCACCCTGAGCACCTGTGATAGACATGAAAGAGTCTGGAGAAGACAAGGAGAACGTTATGCTGCCTGCAACGTGGTTCAACATGACAGGTTTGGTGGTGGGTCAGTGATGGTCTGGGGAGGCATATCCATGGAGGGACGCACAGACCTCTACTGCCTAGGAAATGGTGCTCTGACTGCCATAAGGTATCCAGATGAAATCCTTGAACCCATTGTCAGACCCTACGCTGGTGCAGTAGGTCCTGGTTTCCTCCTAATGCACAACAATGCCCGGCCTCACGTGGCAAGAGTATGCAGGCAGTACCTGGAGGATGAAGGAATCGAAACAACTGAATGGCCTTCACCATCCCCTGACTTAAACCCAATAGAACATCTCTGGGACATTATGTTTGGGTCCATTAGGCGCCGCCAGGTTGCTCCTCAGACTGTACAACAGCTCAGGGATGCCCTCACACAGATCTGGGAGGAAATGCCACAAGACACCATCCGTCGTCTCATTAGGAGCATGCTGCCACGTTGTCAAGCATGCATACAAGCTGGTGGGGGCCACACAAGATACTGAAAAGCATTTTGGGTTGAAGAAATTAAGTTTTAGAAAAATTGGACTAGCCTGTCACATCTTCATTTAACTCTGATTTTATGGTGTCTACACAATTGAGCCTCTGTAGGCTGAAAACTTTTATTTCCATTAAAAGACTTGGCATCCTTTTGTTCTTAAGACACTGCCCCGTCGTTATTTGTATAGATATCCAACTTCATCAAATCAAACTTTATTTATAAAAGAGCGCTTCTCATGTTTGCACAGCTCGAAGCGTTGTACAGTTAAAAGCAGAAATAAACAAATAAATCAAATAAAAATAGAGAAAGCCAATCCACCCATCCCCCTCCCTCCATAAACAGACACAGACATGATTCCACAAACAATATGTATAGAAAAAAACAAACAAACAAAAAAACCCTTGGGCTTGGCTCTGCTGTGAAGAAACAGTATTTTGGGGATCTATTCATACCAGGAGCCAGCTCAGCCACAGGAACATTACCACAGTGCCCACCCCAACAGGGACAACAGTGGGGTCCACTCCACAGGCTACAAAGTCAGACCCCAACCACCCCCGAAAGGGCAACAACTGTAGCAACGTCCCCAGACAGAACCGGCAACCCCTGGCATAAAGAATCCCCAAAGGGAAACACTGGAGACTAAAACCTTAACAGAAAGATAATAAAATGTCATACATAAAATATATGTAAAAACATAAAAGAATAATATCAATAAATGCACAAAATAAAATGAGATACTGATAAATATATATATATATATATATATATATGTATTTAAAAATATATTAAAACTTGATAAAAAAAAAGATACATAAATAAATATCATTTAAGACTATCTAAAAGCCATGTTAAAAAGGTGGGTCTTGAACCTCTTCTTAAAAACCTCTACGGTCTCTGCGGCCCTGAGGCCCTTTCAGAGGCGAGGACCGTAATGGCAGAACGAAGCCTCACCATGTGTTTTGGTCCTCACCTTAGGAATAACTAGCAGGCCAGTGCCGGAGGACCTCAGGGTCCGCGAGGGTTCATACTTTAAGAGAAGATCATTGAGATAAGAAGGCCCAAGACCATAAAAACATTTATGAACCATTAAAAGAATCTTAAAATCAATCCTGAAACGCACAGGGAGCCAATGCAGCGATTTTAAAACTGGTGTAATGTGTTCCCGCCCCCTGGTCCTCGTCAGAACTCGTGCTGCCAAGTTCTGTAATAATTGTAAATTTGTAAGAGATTTTTCAGGTAAACAATGGGGAGCCGGGACCGGCTGTGTCGTCTGTTGCCGGTTCAGTGTCATCAGGTCCATTCGCAGGCTTTAACAAAGACACATGGAAGGTGGGGGAGATACGATATTCAGGTGGCAACCGGAGGCGGAAAGATACGGGGTTCACCTGTCGGTCGATCTGGAAGGGTCCCACATATCGAGGACTCAGCTTCCTGCAGGGCAGTCGGAGACGCAGATCTCTTGTCGACAGCCAGACCCACTGGCCAGGAGACAGATCGGGTGCTTCTCTGCGGTGCCGGTCAGCTTGTTGTTGCGTACGACGGACAGCGTGTTGCAGCTGGACATGTGCAGCCTCCCATGTTTCCTCACAGCGGTGAAACCAGTCGTCAACAGCCGGCAGTTCTGAGGAACCCCCTACCCAGGGGAAGAATGGAGGCTGAAAGCCTAGAACACACTGGAAGGGTGAGAGCCCGGTGGTTGCCTTCTTCAGAGAATTCTGGGCATACTCTGCCCAGACCAGGAACCGGCTCCAATCCTCCTGCCTCTGATGACAGTAGGTCCGTAGGAATCTGATGATCTCTTGGTTGAGGCGTTCTACTTGTCCGTTGGACTGCGGGTGGTAGCCTGATGTAAGGCTAATATTGATGCCCAGTCCATCACACATGGCCCGCGACACACGGGAGGTGAACTGGGGACCCCGGTCTGACACAATGTCCTCAGGCAGGCCATAGTATCGGAACACATAGTGTAGGAGGCACTCCGCTGTCTCAATTCAATTCAATTCAATTCAATTTTATTTATATAGCCCAATATCACAAAACCGGTCAATCACAGTTAAAATGGCAGTGTGGTTCTGTGATCGAGGCAGGTCTGTTACAAAATCCACTGCTATATGAGACCAGGGTCAACGGGGTATAGGCAGTGGCTGTAGAAGGCCTGCTGGGCGTTGACATGGCACTTTAGTCCTTTGGCAGGTGGAGCACTGGGTGACAAACTGGGCCACGTCAGCCTGTAAGGTAGGCCACCAGAACAGGTTTGTCATAAGAGTTTGTGTGCCGGTGATACCTGGGTGACCTGCTGCAGGCGTGTTGTGGACTAGGTGGAGTACTTGAGGACGATGGGACGGAGGGACGTACGTTCGGTCCGCAGGACATGACGGAGGAGGTGGATGCTGTGCGTTAAGCTCGGTGAGTTCTGTCATGATGTCCCATTGGACCGGAGCCAGGACAAGAGTGGGTGATATGATGGTCTCTGGAACATTAGGAGTCTCCGGGAAAGGTTCATGGAGCCGGGAGAGAGCATCCGCCTTGCCATTCTTTGAACCCGGGCGGTAGGTGATCTGGAATTGGAACCGGGAGAAAAACAGAGACCAGCGGGCCTGGCGAGGATTGAGCCGCTTGGCAGTGCGGATATACTCTAGATTACGGTGATCAGTTAACACAATGAATGGTACTGCAGAGCCCTCCAACCAATGTCTCCACTCACCGAATGCCGCCCTCATGGCCAACAGCTCCCGGTCTCCCACAGCATAGTTGCGTTCAGCAGCGTTAAGCTTCCCGGAGTAGAAGGCACAGGGATGTGTCTTGGCAGGTTGGCCGTGGTGTTGAGACAGCACAGCTCCAATACCGGTGCTGGAGGCATCTACCTCCACAATGAACTGAGACGTGGGATCTGGGTGGTGGAGAATGGGTGCCTGGGAGAAGCGTACCTTGAGTCCTTCGAAGGCTTGGGTGGCATCAGACGTCCAATGCAACTGTCGCGGACTGCCCTTGAGTAGTGACGTCAGTGGTGCTGCAACCGTGCTAAAGCCTCGAATGAACCTCCTAT
>NC_050534.1:2482850-2502228 GCF_002922805.2 Oryzias melastigma
GGAAGTCTATGCAGGGCCTGAGACCACCATCTTTCTTCTTTACGAAGAAGAAACCAGCTGACACTGGAGACGTGGAGGGTCGGATAAATCCCTTGGCCAGCTCCTCCTTGATGTATGCCTGCATTGCCTCCGTTTCTGGTTTTGACAAAGGAAAAACTCTACCTCTGGTAGGAGTGGCACCAGGCAGGAGGTCGATGGCGCAGTCATACGATCTGTGTGGTGGTAGCTGGGTGGCGTTCTGCTTGCTGAAGGCCTCTCGCAGGTCCTGGTATTGTGCCGGCACGATTCCAACTTCATCCACTGGGGGTGCCTCCTCCAGAGTTGTGGAGGCCACGCATGTCTGCGATGGGGTGCCTGAACCACAACCCCCTCTCCTATCAGTCTGGAGACACTGGTAGACACAGAAAGTGGAGGGGAAAGAGAGACACCGAGCTGACCAGTTAATAGCAGGATTGTGCCTCTCTAGCCAGGGAAGGCCCAATATGACTGGGCAGCGAGGAGAGTCAATGGTAAAAAACCTGATAGTTTCATGGTGGTCAGGACACGTGATGAGTCTGACATCCTTTGTTATGAATTGGATCTGTCCTGAACCCAGGGGTCGGCCATCAAGAGCTGAGACTGCTACTTGTGCATTACAGGTCAGAAGAGGCAGTTTGTGAGTGCGGGCAAAGGTTACATCAACAAAATTGCCAGCAGCGCCTGAATCTAACATAGCCAGTGTTTGTACAGGGTTATTATGCACATATAGGATCACAGGAACTTCAAAAGTCATTGGTGGATCGCTTACCGAGAAGCGGCGTGGAGGTCGGGTGGGACAGGTGGCTCGGAGGTGTCCTGGTTGACCACAATAAAGACATAAGTTCTCACGCCGCCGCCTCTCACGTTCAGCAGGGGTCAGTTGTGTCGAACCCAGGTGCATGGGCTCAGGATCAGATGTTTGGGAGGGCCGGAGTGGTGGTAGGTGAGGTGAAAAGGAACGAGGAGTAGAGAGATGTGGGCGCCGAGACCACATCAGATTGTCCAATCGGATGGCTAGCTGGATGAAAGCCTCCAGGCCCAGACCTTCATCACGGCAGGCCAGCTCCCTCTGCATGTCACCTGAGAGTCCACGCCGGAAAAGCCTCTTCAGAGTGTCCAGATTACAATCCGTCTGGACCACCAGAGTTCGAAACTTTAAAGAATATGATGCGACAGTGTCTCTTCCCTGGGTTAGTTCCATAAGGTGGTCACCAGGGTCTTTACCATCAGCAGAATGGTGGAAGACCTCACGAAGCTGCTGGGTGAATGCGGCATAAGAGTCAAACGGGATCGCTCCTCCTGCCCACATGGCTGACATCCACTCAAGGGCCTCCCCAGTGAGAAGTGAGCACAGGAAGGACACCTTAGCTTCTTCAGTGGAGTAGAGGTGGGGCTGCTGCCGCAGATATAAGTCACATTGCATCAGGAACCCACGACACAGTTCAGGCCTCCCATTGAATTTATCTGGGAGTGAAAGCCTGGGACCTCCCATAGCACCATTAGCATGGTCCAGCGATGCCATGTCTGCAGGAGGGAATGGAGCTGCGACGTTTGGAACCAGCCCTGGTGGAGTGACACTGGCATTCTGGCCAGCTTGTAGATGAGTCATTATGGCCTCGGTGGCTGCAGTTAGCCGCTGGAGTTGGTGTCCATGCTCGAGCAGCATAGCGACGAAGCTTGCCAGGTCGGAAGGGCTAGGAACCCCAGCTGCTGGATCCATGTCTGGCGAAGTATTCTGTAACAAGGAGTCAGAGGCAGTTGGATCCATATGCAGCGTTTATTAAAGAGTTGAGGGGCAGAAGCTGGTCAGATAGGCAGAGGTCAGGCACGGCGTGGAGATTTCATAGGTGAGGCAGACGGTGGTCAGAGACAGGCGAAGGTCAGGCACGGCTTGGCTTTGTCAGGGGAGAGGCAAGCGGAGGTCAAGGCCAGGCAGGAGTCGAGGCAGGCGGCTGACAGGAGAGAGTGGAGTTCAAAAAAAGTCGGCAACAGTAAGGGCACGATTCAGAGATTCAGGATAGCAGGGAGGATAATACTTCGCACTGAGTTTGGATTGGTGCTCTGGTTTTAAGCTGTGAGGGTGATTGGAGATGAGAAGCAGCTGAGGAGCTTCTGGGAGGAGCTGCAGGGGCTGATGGGAAATGCGGTGAGAAGAAAACAGGAAGTTGCTAATACTCAGGAGACTGTGTGCGGAGGGAGCCAGAGGGGGAGACAGAGGGCAACCTTCTGACATTCTGTGAGTCTAAATTCATTCTAAGATCATTAACAAGCTGTCTCTGTACTGTGGTTCATTCCAAAACCAGACTGATATTTTTCTAAAATGTTTTTGTTATTTAAAAACTTGTGAAGTTGAGTAACTTTTCTCAATAATTTTACCTAAAAACGGTAAGTTGGATACAGGTCTACAGCTATTCAGAGTATTTGGATCTAAACTGCTCTTCTTCAGAAGGGGGATCACCACTGCTGTTTTACAGGCAGAGCGGATGACACCAATCTGAAGAGAGCAGTTCACTATGTTTAAAAGCTCTGACTCAAAGAATCCATAAAATGTTTTAAAAAGTGAAGTTGGAATGGGATCTAAAATACAGGTTTTGGTGTTTACTTGGGATAAAACTCGACCAAGCATTTCTGCATCAACCAGGACAAAACTCCCCAGTGTTTCCCCAGGTAAAACCAATGCTGGTGATCTGCTAAAACCAGAGTACTGAAAGATGAAAGACTAGATCTTATAGCATTGATTTTACCCATGAAGTGGTCTGCGAATTCCTCACATGCATTAGATGATGGCAATCTTTGTTTATTAAAATGTCAATTGTTTTAAAAATAAATTTTGGATTGTTTTTATTTTCTGATATGAGATTTGAAAAGTATTGTTTTCTGGCCTGTATAACAGAGTTATTGTACATTTTGAGTTGTTCTTTAAAAATGTCTTTATGAATTATTAGTTTTGTCTTTCTGTATCTCCTCTCCGCTCTTCTGCACTTCTGTTTCAGACACCTAATGTCGTCAGTCATATTGAGATCTGATGTATCTAATGTGTTTTTTTAAGGTGCTCTTTTAATTTTTGTGAGCACTACATATACAACTGCCAATCCCCACATTTTACCCAATACCTTTTTCAAATGTGTCTCTTGACAGTAAAACCTGAAGCAACATTAGTCCTGACAGATATACCAGTGGACAAATGGCATTAGCAAAAGTTACAAAGTTTAATTTTAAAGGTTAAGTTTCTGATAAATCCTCAGTTAGTTAATAAGGACTAAGGTTGATAAGAGGAATAATCGACAATACTAATGCAGAGATGTTGGTATGTTAACCTTCACTGATGAAGGCAGCGGCGTGGAAACTCCCAGCAACAATTGGGCCATCTTGTTTACCACCAGCTCTGTGATCAGTTGTTTGTCCTCCTCCACATGTTCTCCAATCAGAGGCATGGAGCTGTCCATCACCTGTAGAGGTGGCACACATGTTAATATTCAACCACTAGAGGGCAGCAATGAGCAACCTAAGATCACAACAGGAAGTGCCCAAAGCTTCCTGCAGTAATGGGTTGTGTCCAAATTCAGCAGCTGCGTCCTTCTATGGCCGTGGCCTTTGCGGTCGCTGATGGCCGGGTCCTTCGTAAAGCGGGTAGAGTAAAGTGCAGTGAATTTGGACAGTCCAGCCTTGTTTTTTTTATGACTTTATTGAACAAAATGCAAGTTAGTCTAACTTTGCTGGCAAATTTCCAAATGCGGAATCAACTAGAGTCTCCAATCCTGGAGCGGTGAAGATCCAAGACCAGTTAGTTCCCTCCTCTCTCTCCTGCACTCTGCTCTTCTGCCTCATGTCCTGTCTGATTAGGTCTAGAAGCTCATCACTGTTTATTCTTCTTCCTCCAGCTGGTGGCTCACTCCTTCCTTCCTCTCTTCCGCTCTCCGCTGTTCCTGACCCTGAAGAGGACCTTATCCAGCCTTATCCTGGACCTTGTCCAGCAGATCCATTTTCTCCAGGATTCTCCTGAAAAACACACTGCACAAAGAGGGAGATATGACAGGGTTAATCCCTCTCAAAAATGTTTCACAAAAGACAATAAACTCTACTGCAGGGGTCACCAACTCTGTTCCTGCTTGTTTAGCAGCTAACCCTGTTTCTACTACTTCTGCTCACCTGGATCAGGTGTTTCAGTCAATCAGAAACTGAACTCATCCAATTCATCTAACCAGGAATTACTGAAGCAGGATTATAGGGCGCAGTTTCACTTACTGGTACTTTTTCGGTATTTAGCAAATACATAAGGCGCTCTTGACCATAGGGTGCAGGCATGGTAAAACTAGGGTTTGTCACCGAAGTTTGATTCCACGCAGAAACAGTTATGATCTACACAGATCTACCGAAACCGAAAGCAGCTCCATACAAACAGTGCAGCTGTTCTTTGAAGGTCTATTGTTCTCTGAACATGTCAATCATTTCGACTTTCTTCAGTACTGTGAAGTTTTAGCCAATCCCTTTACTTTTCCTGCCATAGTGGGCGGGCTCATATAAAGCAGCTATTGAGGCGAGCACGAGAGCGTGCGCCGCGTAGCGCTTGAAAGTCTGACTTCATTTCACAGCAGATCACAGAGTTTGATGATGTTGCATCGCATCAGCCAATCAGGAACTCAGCTTTTGGCACGGGCTGTTTTCAGTGACCCGATCGGAAATAAAGAAGTAAAATACGAATCCGTTACGACTGTCTTTGTCCTGTTGCAGCGCAGCGGTTCTGTCTGCAGACAGACAGACATCCTCCCTTCAACGGCGTCTGCTCGCTCCACACGCCGGGGGAGAGACAGGTGCTGCGGGGGCGGGGAGGGCGGGTAACCTGCTTGGCTCTCCTCAACTGTGATGTTTTGTTTATGTCTGTCGAGACAATGATAAAAAAACATCCCCTACTTTTCCTCCTCTCAGGTCAATGTGGGACAGCCTTTATCCCAGTCACAGAAACAGCGGAAGGCCCCGCCCCCGGCCAGACGTATGATGGGCGAGTAAGAATGTGTAGAAAGCAATATTAGTTATAGGAACGAGCGGTACGAGCCGTTGAGCACGACAGCAGCAGGAGACGCCAACTCAGCGCTTCATGGTGAAAAAAAAGAGCAATTGATGTTTTTCTGTTATCTGTTAGATCACGGTGGTTGGAACTGCCTAAAACCAACGAATCGGTGCTCCCTGCTGGTGCACGCGCTCAGCCGATGGTTTTCATCAGAAATACTTTATTTTGTAACATTGTACTGAGATAAACTTTCTTAACAATAAAAGGCTATAACATAAAATGCCTAACAAAAGCCCAAGTGCAAGTGAAGGGCATTTTAAATTCAAAACTTCAATCAACGTTTCGTAAAATGAAATAAAAAACATCAAAAATAACATTTCCATAACAAATAACTGCCGTTGTTTAAACTACATTTTATTTTATTTATTTATTTATTTTTAACTCGTCCTGTCCAACAGCTGAGCCAACAGATGTGGGCTGAGAGCTTCTTGTGTTGGGCAGATTTTACTGTCACAACAGGGATTTATTGAGTATAAACCCCTGTTGTATTTAATGCTAAACTTTATTTATATTGATTATGTTTTATTTTATTTATTTTTCTTTGTTGTTGGACCGGATGGAAAAAAGGAAGAGGGTGGGGGAGGGGTGGGGGGGAGAGGAAGAAGAAGATGGCAACAGAGGGAGGCAACATCATAAAACAACCAGGACTAAGTGATAAACTAGAATGGGCGGGGCCTGTCTACACACACACTCTATAGTTACAAACACACTTGTTGGCCAAAATAGTCTCCACATTTAAACTAAACATACTCACATATACTATACATATACTACACATGTACTCAATTCAACTGTAACAACAGCTCACACACTCCATCATACAAACCCATTCAGATAAAGACTTTCATTCTGTCACACAAACGGCTAGTGCTAAGGTGAGCTGATACCTGTGCTCAGGTGAGTGTTTAAACTACATTTTAAACGTCCCCCGGTGCGCCTGCAGTTCGGAACTTCGGGGGTCCGTAGCTCTCGGGACGCGGCTCCGGTACCACCAGACGTGGTACTGGACGCGAACCGGAGCGGTGTGGAAAGGCACGTATGAGAAAATCCGCAATTAATGCGTCAAATAAATTGTCGGCATCACGCACATGTCAAGTTAACGCGTAATTAACACGACAAATCTAACAGCCCTACTAAAAACATAGTTGCTCTGGTTCAGCTTTTTTCTTCTCTGCTTTTTCGCATGAAGTGGGCGGGTCCTCGTGCGCTCCTCCACCTGGTCCATTGACAGGTGAAAACGCGCTTAGAGGCACAGCAGCGGAGAGCTGTGTCTGACCGTAAAGAGAGACTTCTACCGGTGTTATTGATCCAACAGGTGTTTATGCTAGCGGTACACACGTGGAGCACGTGACTAACGTGTTGATTATCAAAGAAAAGTTCAGGAAATTTGAATAAAAGGAAGGGAAATGAATATGGATACCAGCACTGTAAAAAACAATGATCATATAGAATGAACAGCCTGAAAGTTCACAAGTTGCCTCAATAATAACAAATTATCTGACATAAAATGTAAAATTCATTGAAACAAATTTGAATTTGAACAAATGTGATTTTTTCCCCCACAGTTACTGCTTATGGGGAGAAGCGAGGGAGCACGTACACGCGGTCCGCGCTTCGTGTGAGTGGTGCTCACTTCAGCTATAAAACATCAAAGTTCTCATGTAATTCGCCCTTCAAAAAAAAACAAGAAAAAAAACAACACAGTCGGCGCACTGCAATATAGGGCGTGCTGCACATTTTGGAGAAAATTTGAGACATTTCTGAGCGCCTAATGGTCGTGAAAATACGGTAAATGTACGATTTGCCACAGCAGCCGAAAATTTGGCGCTAGTAAAAAGATGATAATTTTTCACCCCCGAGCTTTATAGTTGCTCTATAATTGTCCGTTCTTTGGTCCCTAAAAGGTTATAAAATTATGCTTTAAATTTTTTTGTTTTCATCAAGAAAGAACAAACATGAACGATCGAAGAACAACAGCAGGATCTAGCATACAAGCCCAGACCGCTATACGAGCACTGTTATTGTAACATTGCAGATGAAAATATTGTTAAAATGTCATATGTTGATCATAAAAGACATATCAGTTTACAGTTTTTACTTACATTTAAAAGTGAAATGTTCTCAACTCCGGGTCCCGAATCAAAGTCCGTCATTGTTTTAGAAAAAATCTTCGCGGCCAACCGCCATGCATCTTGGGAAAGGGGCAGCATAGAACGATACTTGAATTTGGGGAAAGGAAGGCTGTGTTCGTTGGCAGTGTTTGAAGCAGCAATTGAATCTGGACTGGACTTGTGATGTCAATGGCTGACAAATGCAGCCCAGGGAGGACGCAGAACCCGGACACAGCCATGGACTCTTTGGTGCTCAGGCAGAAGTGATGAGTCTTTTTTTATTGTCTGTATTTGATTTGTAAAACTATGTCCGTCTCTGTTGTTGAGGTCAGAGGATAACAGTTTTACGAGCCTCTGTCTGTCTCAAATCCAATTAACTGCTGATGAGAGTGACTCCTTCCCAAGTTCCCAGGCACTGAAAAAGCTACTTCTCAATGAAACAACCACTGCAGAAGACGGTATGTCGGAGCTCCAGACCTAAAACAAGTCTTCTATTGATGGATTACATTCTATAGATGACTTTCTAAGCTTCTCTACTTGCTGTAATAACAAATCCCATGAACTCAAAAGCAGAAACGCGCCTTTTTTCCTGTATCAGCGTCGGATCAGCGGGGCCGTGTTTGAGTGCACAATTGAATTATTCAAAGAGGACACAGAAAAGTTCCCAGAACTTTGGCTCACATGTGGAGCGTAAAGGCACATGAGGCCATGGAGGAGGCAAGGCTCTTCCATGGCTCCTCTGCTCAGGCTCCTCCCCTCATCCTGACGGAGGCTCCGCCCCAAATGATGACACTAGGTGTCTTTGAGATCCCCAGCACTTCGCCTGCATCGTCGGCGAGACCAGGCGGCTGCTGGCTGGAGCCGAGAAAGGTGCCTGAGACAAAGTCTCCAAGACTGTACAAGAACAGGGAGTTGTGATTGTCTTTAGCATTCGGTTGAATTTTAATATTTCTTTTCTCCTTAGTCTGAGCTTTTACTATTATGTTTTTATATTAATTTTTAACATCTATCCGTTGACAACATATGAAAAATAGCGGCTGGGTAAATTTAATGTGTACTGTCCCAGAGGCATAAATAACATTTAGATTAAAGTTAACTTTTAAAGGCAATAATAACACACATAACCACAGATTAATTGAAATCTTGCATTATTTTTCATCAGTGATTCACCACTTTCCAAAACAGGTTATGAAATACACAGATTTCCTTCATTTAGTGCCAGTTTTTCCTGATCAGCATCAGGATTCATGTATCAACATGACTGGGAAAGGACCTCGATTGGGGGATTTTCCAGCAGCATGGTGCAATTCCTCTGTTTTGATAGGTTATGAATTCAATATGACGTTGGTTATCTGGAGTTCCATTAGTTGGGGTGACACTTGACCGATCATGGGACCCTTCCTATTATGGGTGGACTCCAGCCTCAAGAAAATGGAAACAGAAACTGCGTCTGAGTATTCAGACAGCAGGAAAGATTCCATCCCTAGTACTGACTTTAAATGCAAGCAGCTTCCTATTAGATTAGAAACCTTTCTTATATAGTAAAACTGACAAAGGTCCACCTTGTCCTGGGTTAAGTCTTTGTGTGTATAAATCAGGAGAAGACCCATGTGTGAAATTTTACCTATGTTCAAACACCACGGAAGAAGACAAGGATAAAACCGGTAAAAAAAAAGAAAAAAAAATCTCTCTCTCTCTATATATATATTTATATATATTAGGGCTGGGAATCACTGGGTACCTCACGATACGATACGCGATACATGGCTCACGATATCGATAATATCGCGATACTGCAATAATTGGTAGAAATGCTCTTTAAGAACTAGCATTATATAGAAGAACATGTTTTTTTGTGAAAATATATCCCCTTTAATCTTTTTTAGCTTTAACACAATCATAATAAACAAGTTTTCTTATTTTATGCAACAAATTATAGACACTTTTGTGCAACATTGCTGAAATCAGTAATACTATGTATGTGACAAGCATTGACAACAACTGAATTGGACTTATCTGTCAAATTTAATGTTAACAATAGTAAACATGATCAGCAGTGACACTACTTAGTGCAGAATTGTTGTAAGCAACAGAGCAAAAATTAAATAAGTCAAGTGGCGACAGCTATCTACCTCCAAAAGAACGTCACACCAAAGGATGATGAATATAATTTTTTACAGCCTCTGTCAAGTGTTACCTAATTTTCATGCACTTTTCCTTTACTTGAAGAGGGCTGAGAATTCAAAAATGAAGGCTAATTTACTCAGACTGTCACTTGAGATTATTTTTCCAATCTTTATTTATTTTCCATTTGGTCATTTAGCAGCCAATAGGTAAACACCTTAAAACACACATAATAATGGTAAATATAATTTTAAGTGCTTCAATTAATTAGCAAGCTCCCTAATTTTACAGTGAATTAATGTACTTTATTTTAATTGTGTGAATGCATTCAATGCATTCACACTATTGTGCTTCTGTTTCTCTTTATTATTGTGTGAATGCATTCAATGCATTCACACTATTGTGTTTCTGTTTGTCTTTATTATTGTGTGAATGCATTCAATGCATTCACACTATTGAGATTCTTCATTTATGCTTTCTTCCATACGTTTTTTGACACGTAAAAACTCAAGCACACTTTATGCGATTTACACAATCTTGGTATCAAAACGTTCAGCTCGTTAAGGACATTACTGCTTGTATTATTAGTAGTTTTGCACTTTACAGTTTTTGCGTAGTTACACAATTTGTGCATTTTTTTAGCCCCATTATAACTAATAGGATTTTTTTTACAAATTCCTGCAAATTACACACTTTATGCAATTCAAGCAATTTAAAACATTCAGCATGTCCAGAAATTCATGCTTATACTTCCAGCATTGTTAAAATTCATGCAAGTTACACAAAATTACACAATTTAACACAACTTTATACAATTTTACACAATTTTACACAAATTTGTGCAAATTTTAAGCAAATTCAGCATTTTATGCATTTTTACACATCCAGCATGTTCAGGAAATTCATGCTTTTACTACACATTCTTACAATTACACAAGCTACACAAATTTAACACAATTTTACACAACTACACAATTTTACACACTTTGTGCAAATATTAATAAAACTCAGCATTTTATGCAATTATACAGATCCAACATGTTCAGGAAATTCATGCTTTTACTAGACATTGTTAAATTTAAGAAATTTTAAGCTTTTACACGGTTGTGTTCACAAATTTACACAAATTGTTTTTTCCACAAAATTCTTACAACTTTTTGTGCAATTTCAAACCTATGCAATATGGGTATCAAACTGTTCAGGATGTTGAGAACATTATAACTAACTACGTTTTTTAAGCTAACTTTGAGTTTTGCTAACATATTAGCATAACTTTATCTTTTTTGGCTAATTTGACACTTTCTCCGGTTTTTAAGGCTAATTCTTAGTTAAGCTACTTTCAGCAATTACAGTAAGTCCTTACAGCAACTTCAGCAAATGTTTGCAGCATATTCAGCGACAACATTCAGCAAAGATGCATTCACACATGCATTATCGGAGGTAATGCAATTTTTCTAGTTATTGTTTATTTCATCTTCCGTACGTTTTTTGGAACGTAAAAACTTTGCGATTTATGCAATCGAGGTATCAAAACGTCCGGCTCGTTCAGGACATTGCTGCTTGTATTTTTGGTTTTCGCAAATTTTACAGTTTTCGCGATATTACGCAATTTATGCGAAGTTTCAGCCCTATGTTAAGTCAATGGGAAAATTTAAAACTTTTTACTGCACCTTAAAACTTTTACAATATTGGTATCAAAACGTTCAGCACGTTCAGGACATTAATGCACAAACTTTTGGTATTCGTACACTTTACGATTTTCACGCAATTAACGCGAATTAAAGCAATTTAAGCTATTAATGCTAGTTAATGCAACTTAAGCACTTTACACACTTTACACACTTTAAGCACTTAATACACGTTACACAATTTAAGCAATTACTGGAAATTTAAGCAATTTACGCGATTTACAACAACCGCATTAGCGCGATAATGCATTCACACATGCATTATCGGAGGTAATGCAATTTTCTAGTTATTGTTTATTTCATTTTCCGTACGTTTTTTGTAACGTAAAAGCTCAAGCACACTTTATGCGATTTATGCAATCTAGGTATCAAAACGTCCGGCTCGTTCAGGACATTGCTGCTTGTATTTTTGGTTTTCCCAAATATTACAGTTTTCGCGATATTTCGCAATTTATGCGAATTTTCAGCCCTATGTTAAGTTAATGGGAAAATTTAAAACTTTTTACTGCACCTTAAAACTTTTACAATATTGGTATCACAACGTTCAGCACGTTCAGGACATTAATGCACGAACTTTTGGTATTCGTACATTTTACGATTTTCATGCAATTTAAGCGAATTAACGCAATTTAAGCTATTAATGCTAATTAATGCAATTTAAGCACTTTACACACTTTACACACTTTAAGCACTTAATACACGTTACACAATTTAAGCAATTACTGCAAATTTAAGCAATTTACGCGATTTACAACAACCGCATTAGCGCGATAATGCATTCACACATGCATTATCGGAGGTAATGCAATTTTCTAGTTACATTTAAATTTCAGTTCATACATCAAATCCTGCTTTTTTATTTAAGAATTACTTTAAATTAACATTGGCAACAAGTAATTACATTGTTTGAAAACGTCACATTATAAATTTAGCAAAGTTACACCGTACACCAGCAGGTTAAACATCGAAGTGCATGAAACCAAAAATTCCGACGCTATCTGAAGTGTACACAAACAACTACGAAGCACGCGCCCAGTTCACACAGCAAACAGGAAGTAAGTGATCGCTGACATTCTAGAGCTCAGACAAAATCACTTCTTACCTGGATCTCCTACCGATGGATGATAAATGCTGACAGGTAGACATGCTTCACACACGCGCTACAGAGCCTGTATCTCACCGGTGCTTCTCTCGAATGTGCGCGTGCATCGCTATTGAAAGTCCGATGCAGCACGCCCTTCTGCTTAATAGTTCCGGCGCGCGACTCGCACGGTCAGCGCAACAGCCTCTTTAAATGAAAATATAATATCGATCCTTGGTGAGAACCCATCGAGAATCGATCGCAGGACTAAATATCGCGATATATCGCAATATCGATATTTTGGCACACCCCTAATATATATATATATATAAATCTGCCTTACAGATTTATACATTTAGATCTGCCTTTGCACTTTGACCCAGTACCCAATCTTCTGTCTGTTGTTTTAATTGAGTCTTGCTTTTATGTGTACTATCTTATTATTTTATTGTTATTTCACTGTAAAGTGTTCTTGGGTGATTTGAAAGGCGCTTCAAATAAAATGCATTATTATTATTATTATTATTATTAAATGAGACCAAGATAACATCGGGCCATTAATACCAATAAAATAAAATGATCTGGAGGGCCGGATAGAATTACCTAGTGGGCCAGTCCTTGACTTTGACACGTGTGGCCTATGGGAAGTAAGCAACAGAAACATTCAGATGTGAGACCAAGTCATTGTTTTGCAAGTCTCAAGTAAGTCTCAAGTCTTTGTCCTCTAGTTTTAAATTAAAAGCTTTTTACTTTCTTTTAATTTTATTTTAATGATCACATTTTTACTATTTCTTTTGATTGTTTCTTTTAATGTTTTATGTAAAGCACTTTGAATTGTCTCTGTACATGAAATGTGCTATACAAATAAACGTGCCTTGCATTGCCGAGTTCGACTCAAGCCCCATGTCAAAAGCAGTCAAGTCCCAAGCCGAGTCTCAAGTCAAGTCCCAAGTCAAAACCAACAAGTCCCACATTAAGTCCCAAGTAAAGATCAACAAGTCCCAAGTCAAAACCAGTCAAGTCCCAAGTTGAGTCCCAAGTGAAGACCATCAAGTCCCAAGTCAAAAGCAGTCAAGTCCCAAGTCAAGACCAACAAGTCCCAAGTCAAAAGCAGTCAAGTCCCAAGTCGAGTCACAAATCCTACTATTTAATTTTCAAGTCATTTAAAAAGGGACTTGAAAGTCATATTAATGTCCGAGTCAGGTCATGAGTCAGAGGTTTGAAAGTCCAAGTGGTCAGAAGTTGTCAAATTCATGACTTGAGTTCAAGTGACGTTACTCGAGTCCCCATCTCTGGAAACACTGGACCTTGCCTTACCTTGGTTTAAAACTAGGTGAAACTGTTGTTCTTAACAAAGTAGCTTCTCAACAAAAAAACAATAATCAATAAGCCTTTTTCAACCTGAGCTTTAGTTTAAGTGTTGACATTATTTGATAACAACAACTTTTCAACCGTCTACACAACTAACATAATTCAAGCAGATTCTGAGGCAAAGAAAAGCAGTTGTGTGCTGAAATACGACACTTTCCAGGAACAAAGTGTTACACAGAAAGCTGCCTTTCTCTGCTTTAAAATCAGTTGGATTACATTATTATGTAAACCAGGGGTCTCAAACTCAAATCAGCCGGGGACCGCTGGAGGCAGAGTCTGGGTGAGGCTGATAAAACATTCCAATGTTCTCAAACACCTTTATTTTTAACACAAAATAATTAATTTAATTAATTAATTAGAAAAATGAATTAGAAAATCAATCATTAATAAATAAAATAATAACAATGACCATACAGCAGATACAGAAGACTGAAGAAACCACATAATGACTGATTGACTGACTAGAGCAGTGTTTCTCCAAGGGTGGGGGGGAATGTGAATAAAAAAATGTTTACATTAGTTATGGATATTGTGCATGATCCTACATAGTAGTTCATAATAAATTAAATGTAGCAAAAACAACCTAAAAATGCATTTGGTAGCAGAAAGAGCTGCTGTTTACAGTGAACCAATGAAAAGAACTGAATCTCTGAGTAAAGTTTTGGAAGTATTCTAATAAAACAGAGAAAAATTAATAAAACAAATTATTTAGAAGTTTTTCAAAAATTGTTCTTTAATGATAACAAAAGTACAATATTTTGAGCAGATATACGTTTAACTTGAACAAATTAAGTAAAAACTTTATAAAAATAAGTTAACCAGTATAATGCGGAACGCAAAAAAGGACTATTATTCAAATCAATTATGTTTAAGTAAAAGAAATATTAAAGAAACCTGGAAAGTCCTACGGGATGTTTTGGGAAATAAAAGATCAACTCAACAACCATTATATTTATATAAAGAATTGAACAAAGAAATTAATCAAACAGAAATGGCCGAAGAATTTAATTCCCATTTTGTTAATGTAGGACCAAATCTTGCTCAATCCATTCACGTCAAGAATGATGAATCAAGGCAGAAATTTGAAAGTAAACTTAGTCATTCTCTCTTTCTTGGACATGTCAGTGAATCTGAATTATTAAACGTTGTTTAAAAAATTATCAGTAAAAAATCGTGTGACAGCGATGGTCTAGATATGCATATTGTGAAACAAACTATAGATTGCATTGTCACGCAACTGACGTATATTATTAATCTTTCATTTAATTCAGGTACATTTCCTGATAAAATGAAGATAGCAAAAATAAAACCCCTATTCAAATCTGGAGACAAACATAACATTAATAATTATTGGCCAATTTCTTTACTTTCTCAGTTTTCTAAAATTTTGGAAATAAATTTTGCTATACAGTTTGATAATTTCCTGTAGAAATATTCTCTTTTAAATGATAATCAGTATGGTTTTCGAGATAACCGTTCATCGGCATTAGCATTATTGAAAATGACTAAGGATACTACAACAGAATTAGACAATAAAAATCATACAATTGGTGTTTTCATTGATTTAAAGAAGGCCTTTGACACCATTGATCACAACATTCTGTTTGCTAAACTTCAGTCTCCTGGTATTAGAGGTGTTGCATTACAATGGGTGATGAGTTACTTAGACAATCGTCAACAGTTTGTGGAATATGCAGGACATTTATCAAAACGTCAAAAAATTCATTGTGGTATTCCACAAGGCTCAGTACTGGGACCAAATTCTTTTATTGTATACATAAATGATCTTTGTGATGTGTCCAAAATACTGCAATTTGTTTTGTTTGCTGACGACACCATTTTTTTTGGTCTGGGAAAAATGTGGATACATTAGTTTCTACTATCGAGCAAGAAATGATTTTACTTGAGGAATGGTTTAATAGAAACAAACTCTCTCTTAATTTAAAAAAAACAAAGTTTATGTTGTTTAGTAGCAAAAAATCAATTTCAAATTTTTATTTGAAATGGAATGGTGTAAAGAGTTCATGAATTTTGATTTCTGGGGATTATTGTTGATGAGAATTTAAAATGGAAGCAACATATTCTTTATATAAAACAAAATATAAGTAAAAATCTTGCGGTTTTTAACAAAGCTAAATATTTGTTGAATTACAAAGCTATATATTTTCTTTATTTCTCCTTGATTTTACCATATTTTTCATATTGTTTGGAAGTCTGGGGTAATTCTTATGAGTCGAACCTAGAACCTTTAACATTTCTGAAAGAAAAAAATAATTAAGAATAATACATTTGACTTCCTACAATGAGCACACTTCCAAATTATTTTTTAAGTCAAGAATACTGAAATTTAAAGATCTATGTTCTCTGAAGACACTGTTGGTAATGTTTAAGGCCAAACATTTTATGTTGCCACCTTGTTTACAAAATATTTTTGTTATAAATGAGGTAAATAGTAGAAGAAATTATGACTTCAAAGTACCCAAAGTAAAAACTACACTTAAACAAAGGACTATTTCCTTTGCTGGGGTTAAAAAATGGAATGCGATGGATACTGAGCTGAAAAAGTGTTCAAGTATTGTTTGTTTTAGGTTTAAATGTAAAAACAAAATGATTGATTTGTATGCAGCATGACCTTAATAATGTGTTCCCGTCTGTGATATTGTTTTTATTATGTATTTTTTTTTCATTTTGTGTTTGTTTTGATTATGCCCACTCATTTAGTCATATGTTGGCATTATATGTAATAATAATAAGAGTGGGGTAGGGATTTATAAGACTCTGCCTTCATCCTACTCCTGTTCTTCATTAGTAGATTGTATATATTGTACATACTAACTGAAAAAAGAACAAATAAATAAATCAAATAAAATCAAATTAACTAATGACACCGATTACATTTGCAGCAGAAAGTTGTAGGGGGGGGTTAAGTTCTTCATTTTTTTTTTTGGTACCTGAGAAATTCTGGATTAAAGAAAACAATTTTTATTCATTTTCAAATGTCTGTATTAACAGCCCTTTACTTCATTTCTGAGCTGAGAGCAGTGCGCTCACTGAGATTCTGCTAGCGCACGCATCACTCATGCAGCGGAAGTATTCAGTCTCTTGTGAATGAATGAGGAGGTACTGGACAGCCCGCCGATGTCCCGCCTCCAGAGCCACAACTGTCATTCATATCAACCTTGCGGGCCGCACGAACAGTAATCTTTCATATGAAGACAGGGGGCGCAAATCATCATCCCACGGGCCGCA
Organism: Oryzias melastigma; assembly: GCF_002922805.2. NCBI lineage: Eukaryota > Metazoa > Chordata > Actinopteri > Beloniformes > Adrianichthyidae > Oryzias > Oryzias melastigma. The sequence continues at coordinate 2,499,561 of NC_050534.1, forward strand.
GATGGCCCGCAGGCGGCCAGTTTGAGAACCGTGATGTAAACAGTCAGAGTTGCTGTAGCTGTAAGCGCGTGTGGTGGCAGAAGCTCTGGTGTTTGATGGTTAGACCCAAAGACTGAAGAACACCGTCTCTGTAAGTGGAATAATGCTGAGTTGTTTTTTTTTTTATTTTTTTAATTTGTTAATATTATTGAAAGCTTCCCAAATGGGAAATTTCCTTTGTTCAGTGAAGATCTATGACTGAATGAAACCTTCACATACAGTCTCCTCCATCCTCCTGTGTGACAGTTTGCTGCTGTAGGACCAGTTTAAATCCAGAAACCTACACAGCAGTCAGAGGGACAGTCCAAAAATCCCACTTATTATCAGTCATTTCCTGTGTAGTAAGAGTGTGACTCTCTCCTCTTCGTCACTCCTGTCCAAACGGTCCGGCTTTGAGACTGCACATCCAGGGAGTCTCAAGATGTTTCCTGAGATCACCTCAGCTTTTTTTTCAGATTAAATACCCCTCCACCACCAGAACAAGTCAAGAACAGAGTGAGGTCATTCATTCAGTTCAAATCTGAGTCGACACATCCTCCCATTTCCAGGAACATGAGGAAGGACGTGTCAGAGATTCATCTGGAGCTGCTTGTGAAGGTTTTTTGTCAGACATCGTCACAAAATAACTCAGCGATTAACTATTCTTCCCGTTAATATGCATCAGTATTAAGCAGAAAAATACTCCACTTTAGATGTTTTACTCTGTTTTTTTTTTAAATAAAACATAACAGGTCATTTTTCTTTCTTTCTTTTTTTTTTTTTTTAGATTTTTAATTAATTTTTATTCTGGCTCACGTTTAAATAAGGGGTGTGCCAAAATATCGATATGCGATATATCGCAATATTTAGTCCTACGATCGATTCTCGATGGGTTCTCACCAAGTATCGATATTATATTTTCATTTGAAGAGGCTGTTGTGGTGAGCATGCGAGTCGCGCGCCGGAATTATTGAGCAGATGGGCGCGCTGCGTTGGACTTTTAATAGCGATGCACGCGCTCATTCAGGAGTGTCAGTCCCGGATCCCCTTTCCCTAACCATGCCCTAATCACGCGCACATGGGTTACGTGACTTCCCTTTTGCGCCATTTTTTTTCTAAAACTTTATTACTCGCGCTGGTTGACAGTTTTAACACGATTTGTGGCAGCTGGATGATCGGGTAGCCCATTGAGTCATTTATTTATTTAGTTAGTTTTTATAACTTTATTTTTTAGAACTGAAGACATGGAAAAAAAAGAAACACAACAGACTGGGGATTGCAAATACAGCTATGATGAGATGTTATGTTTTACAAAGGCATCATAAAATGTTTAAATATTAGATTAAAAAAATCTTATTAATATCAATGGGAGCGTTTATTGTTTCCATGCTCATATCCCAAGGTTTTTTGGAGAAACCTCAGAAATTGGAATAACCTTTAACTTTACATTCACCCTTTTTGTGCCTCAGACGTATTAACATTTATGGAAAATTTATTCACAAATATTTATATTATTTTACTAATTAAGAAATGTAGTATCCATTGTTGTTAATAGAAAGATTGTAAACGTCCTGTTTAAAAAACAGATTAAAAATATATGATGTCTCATTAAAAACCATGAAATCCTCAAAAACTGTCCAGATAACCTTTGAACAAAACTCTGTTTGGTTATTGTTTCCTTCCTTTTTTATGTCTTTATTTTCCTTCTTACTGTAGTTAACATCTTATTTTTCTTAAGTATTTTGGCCCCAGCTGTTCCTTTTGCATCAATCCTATTGAAACCTAAACCTATTTGTTTTAGAAATGTTCTCCCTGTTTGAAACAAACTGTTCTGAGACTTTGAAGATCAAATCTTCTTACCTTATTTTGGCCAAAAATTGTATTGATAAATGTGAATATACAAATGACAAACATTTGACCATATTTCTCAGTGGAATTAAAATGTACAATTAATCTAATAACTGAGAATTTCATGCCTTTGAAAGACTGAAACATATTTATAAATAATGATTTGAACAGTTGGTGAAACTTTTTTCTCTCCATTCTTTTGTGATTAATAGAAGGCTCTGTAGTTTTTCTTTGTTTTCTTTTTTGCTAATTTCATGTTGAACTAAGCATTTTTAGTCATTCAAATGAATAAACTTTAGAACATCTGGTGTTCCATGTCAATATCACACAGGCGTAAAAACCACCTGTGTGAAGCGCTGATGCTGATTGGCTGAGGCGACCTCTGAAGGAGGAGACAAAAGTGACTGAGCTGTTAGTATTCTTGGATCATATCTTTGGTTCCTGTTTTTGTTCATGTTATGTCATAATCATCTGCTAGAGTTATGTTACAGTGGATTATGATATGTTCAATAAAAATGTAGGAAATAAATTATTAACAGTTTATTTAGACAACAGTGACAGCAGTAGTAGGGGGGGGTGGGGGGTCTCCTCTGAATCAAATGTCTTCACTGCTCCTCTCTTCCTGTAGCCGACACTTCCTGTAACACATGAACATGATTCAACAGAGATAAGAAAAGAGTCCAGACTGTTTGGTTCTCATGAAAATCCTATCTGTGCCAGCACAGAGGTGCTGATGCATGCTTTTATTTTTAGTCGTTTAGATTACTGTAATGCCCTGCTCTCTGGTTTACCTCAAAAATCT
>NC_050534.1:2503840-2536403 GCF_002922805.2 Oryzias melastigma
TTGATTCACAACTATTTCAATCATTAAATATTAAAAAACACCATAATTTTAATCCTCATTTCTTCTTATGTCCTCCATGATCATCAGGGAAATTCTACAAGTAAATACTAAAACATACAAAACACGTTTTGGGGTCTTTATAGAAACAAATATGATAACGTTGTATTTATGAAATGTATGAACTGTTTAAATTAGCAACGAAGCACAAATATCAAGGACTTAAACTAAGTCGTATTTACCTTTCAGGTTGTAACTGCATGTCATCCATTGAACGTTGTGACTCTGTTGAAGGAGGTGATCCGTTACTGAGAGATGAATGGATGTTTTTGGAATATGGTTTATGGAATAGTAGCGACTGTGGCGATCAGCTGTTAAATATACAGTTGTCGGATCTCTGTTTCGGCTACCCGATCACCCAACTGTCGGAAATCAAATCCAGCTGACGCAAATCAAATCCAAAACTCTCCACCGTCGCAAAGGTTGGCGGCAAAGAGGAAGTGACGTAATATACATGCGCGCTATTAGGGCGTGGTTAGGTAAAGGGGATCGGGTACTGACAAGGAGAAGCTGCAAAGTTGCAAATTTACCTTCTCCTTTTGTGATTCTTAACGTATTTGTTCAGACCTCCTCGTTGTTTACTCGGGATGAATCCGTGCATTGTTATGGCGGAAGTGTCTGTGTAATTCCCCGTGTCACGTGACAGTGGTCTAATGGTCCGGACCAATCACAATCTTACACGTCAACTATGCGCAAGCCCCCGAGCCGATCTGACAGGCGGAGCACATCTGCTACCTACACCGGCGAGATACAGGCTCGTTAGCGCATGTGTAAAGCATGCCTACCTGTAAGCATTTATCACCCATCTGTAGCAGATCCAGCTGGTAAGAAGTGACTTTGTCTGAGCGCTAGAATGTCAGCGATCAGCTTACTTCCTGTTTGCTGTGGGAACTAGGCGCGTGCTTCGCAGTTGTTTGTGTGTACTTCAGGTACCGGTCGTAATTTTCGTTTTCATGCACTTCAATGTTTAACCTGCTGGTGTACGGTGTAACTTTGATAAATTTAGAATGTGACGTTTTCAAACAATGTAATTACTTGTTGCTAATGTTAATTTAAAGTAATTCTTAAATAAAATAAGCAGGATTTGATGTATGAACTGAAATGTAAATGTAATTAAAATAAAGTACATGAATTCACTGCAAAATTAGGGAGGTTGCTAATTAATTGAAGCACTTAAAATTATATTTATTGCCATTATTATGTGTTTTTTAAGGTGTTTACCTATTGACTGCTGACTGACCAAATGGAAAAATGATAAAGATTGGAAAAATAATCTCAAGTGACAGTCTGAGTAAATCAGCCTTCAATTTTGACAGAGGCTGTAAAACATTATATATCATCCTATGGTGTGACGTTCTTTTGGAGGTAGATAGCTGTTGCCACTTGACTTATTTAATTTTTGTTCTATTGTTTACAACAATTCTGCACTAAGTAGCGTCACTGCTGATCATGTTTACTATTCTTAACATTGAATTTGACAGATAATTCAAATTCAGTTGGTGTCAATGCTTGTCAAAGACATAGTATTACTGATTTCAGCAATGTTGCACAAAAGTGTCTATAATTCGTTGCACAAAATAAATAAACAATAATAAATAAAAGTTTATTATGATTGTGTTTAAGCTAAAAAAGATAAATGGGGATATATTTTCCCAAAAAACACGTTCTTCTATATAATGCTAGTTATTAGAGAGGATTTTTTACCAATTATCCAAGTATCGCGATATTATCGATATCGTGAGCCATGTATCGCGTATCGTATCATATCGTGAGGAACCCAGTGATTCCCAGCCCTAGTTTAAATTGCTATGTTTTTTTTTTTTTTTTTTCTGTAACAGCAGGTGTTTTTTAGTGTTTTCTGTGATTCTTTCCAAATTTTGAAATGTGACATAAATTAATTCATATTCAACAAACGACCACAAAGGTCAGATGAAGGTGAATGCTGCTGAGACTCAAGCTCAGGGCTGCCCATTCTTGGTTCTCCAGAGCTACCACTCTACCTGTTTTCCAGCTCTCCCTGCACTGCTTGCTGCGGATTACCTGGACCAGGTGTGTTCATTCAATCAGATTGTGGAGACATCTGATTTAGCTAAGAAGCAGCAGGCAAGGCTTGGACATCTGGAGCACCAGGAATGGGCAGCCCTGCTGTAGCAGAAGAAAGGAGCAGCAGACTGGGATCCACTAAAACAGCTGAAGTTTGGAGGACTTTTTGACAAGACTTTGTGTCAAAACAATAAACATGATATGCATAGTTATTAAAATCCTCTTGAACTAATTGAGCTCGTTTTAAATGACCCTACTGTAGTTTGACAGAGTAGAGGAAAACTACACTAGTATCAGCTGCAGTACTTTGGTGATGGTACGATAACGTGGGATTGTCTCCATCGCCCGATTCGATGGGGACGAAACCCCAAAGCTTCAACCACATCGATGAGTTGAGTCAGACTAAGGCAACAACATTTGTGGAGAAATCCCAGTTTAGACTGAACCAGTGGAGTCCAGTAAACAGGTGGAACGAGAAAACCACTGAGGCTGTTTGCAGAGAGAGTCTGTGTTTGGTCTACAGACTAATCATTCTCTCAAGGCTTTCAGGGAGACGCTCGTCCCTGCTGGACCAATGACTGTATATAAGAACTGGACTGAGTGACCCCCTCCCACTCTGGGGTTCCAAACAGGAAGTACCTGCTGGCTCCAAGAATCCAGAATCCCATAGACTTCTATAGAGAAATAAAGAGCTGTATCTCAGTCATTGCATTGGTCAGAAGAACCATTCTGGCTCTGCTCGGTGCAGGTGCTGCACTATGGCGTTAGATTTACACCAAAAGTCTTACACGGGCGTATTACAAACTCCACGGGCATGAACCAAACTCCACGCTCGTAATAAACGTCCCACAGGCGCTCCTGTGTCCCTGTGCTACGCCCGTGGAAGCATTTCTGCGCTTGTGTAACAGCTCCTACGCGTGTGTGTGAAAGACTGGCCCCTCCCGCGCGTAGAAGCATTTCTGCACGTGTGTGAGCTTCTATGCACGTGGGGAAAAGAAAACAAGCCCCAAAAACCGGAAATGTCAACCTGTGTGTGATTGGGCCACTCCGCTGTAGTCCCCGCCCCCTTGCCGTTGCTGGCAGGGCAAATTCTTACGCCCATATAGAAGAGGTGCGTCATTCGTTTTCCAAAGTAAGACAACATAAAAATAATACATTGACTGTTTTATATTGTGAACAAGTTCAACTAACAGACCTAAAGAAATCAACGATATCCATAATTTTCAAGGTGAGTGTCCATATTTTCCTGTGTGTAAGAAAAAAGTTAAACTCGGCGGTGTTATGTGTAAGTGTTATGTCCGTCCACTTCCCCAGAGATGGTATGTTCCGGCCAGCACGGCCCGTTAGCATGTTAGCTCGCAGACGCAGCATCGCCAGATTGGGAGGTTCCAGCTCAAAATGACAGGGTTTATTGTGGTTTTTCTGGCGAAATTTCTTTGGCGGGTGGACTCAATCAGGATGGGTTCGGGTTCGGGAGCTTTTAGTCACTTGTTGAAATGCGTTCAACTGGGGATGATCGGGCGGTCTCCCCTCCTCGGGTGACGCAACACTCGACTGTAATCATTCACTTGTCGTCATGAGATTTACAGCCTGATAATAATAAAACAAAAATATGATCACTGTTGTGTCGTGTTTGCAATAATCAGCCACGTAAAGTTACTATATTTTCAACTTTTTTAAATCGCCGACTTCTTCTGCGAAACCACAACAGTCATTCTGGTAAAATAAGCTCACAGCCATCCGCTAGTGCCACCTCGTGGTAAACATATTACACAACTTATGATCACAACAGTCCCTCAAGTGCTGTTTATTGGTCTGACTCTTATCATTTTTCCCCTTAAAATCTCTTTATTTTCCACATTTTCTGTTCAATTTCAGCACAGATGCACAATCCCATCTCAGCTCATAACAATAATGTCATACTTTAGTTAATAGATATTTTAGACATTTTTATCATATTTTTTTCATATTATTTTATCAACATTTTTTATATATATGCAATAGTAATGGATCTGCTAAAAGTTTAAGGTCTAATATTTTTTCAGTTTCATTTATTATGTCCCACCAGAACCCACAAAGTGCTGGGCAGTCCCAGAAGATATGCGAATGATCCGCCATCATTCCACAGTTCCTCCAACATAGTGGTGAGATGGTTTTGTAGAATCGTGAGATTATCATTGGGGTTCTAAAATGTCTCATTTTAACCTTCCAATCAAATTCCTTCCATAAACTACTATTGATACCTTTGTGGCAGGCCACACACATCTCCCTCCAAATGTCATCATCAAATGTTGCATTTAACTCCAACTCCCATTTATTTCTTATTTCAAAAGTGTTATCACTTAAATCTCCCATCAGCGTTTTGTAAATGTATGATATATGTTTTCTGGTCGGTAAATGCTTCTCGTGATTAGTTATAAAATATTGCTCAATACCGGTTGGTTCTGCCTTAATATTTTCCCATTCTGCTTGGTTTTGAACGTAGTGTCTTATTTGTAGATAACGATAATGATCTTGCGGGGGTAGTGAAAACTCTTTTTGTAATTGAGCGAACGATTTTAGGAAATTCCCCTTTAAAAAGTTGGTTAATTGTACATAGGCCAGCACTCATCCACCTTTTAAACCCACTGTCCCACATTGATGGTTGAAAGTCTATATTACCTGCTATGGGTGTGGCCCTCGAAGTACCCATTGTACCCATTACTCTTTTTTCACTAATTGCCACACTCGTAGTGTATGTTTAATCCATGTATTTTTCAGTTTAATCTTCCTCCAGCTAATTGGGCTCAAAAATGGAAGTACTGACAAAGGAATTCCTGATAGGGATTTTTGTTCTATTTGAACCCAGCCAGCTTCTTGGTTGTTATTGATCCAATGTGTTATTGCAGTCAATTGAGCTGCCCAATAGTAACACTTCAAATTTGGAAGAGAAACACCCCTTTTATCCTTTGATGAGCACATTCATTTTAGCCTTACCCTTGGCCTCCTATTTTGCCATATAAATTTAGCAAGATGTTTGTCCAATTTATTAAATGTTGACATTGGAACCCACACTGGAAGAGACTGAAATAGGTATAGGAGCCTCGGCAGAATATTCGTTTTAACCGTTTCCACTCTGCCAAACAAGGAGAGAGGCAGAACCTCCCATCTCTGCAAATCCTCTTTAATTTGTGTGATAAGCTTTCAATAATTTGACTTATACAACTGAGAAGTATTGGGTTTGAGGGTAATTCCTAAATATTTGAACCCTTGGTTATTTCTTTTAAACGATGTAATAGCATTTAGTTCTGTTGGCCATGTTCCAGACAACATCATAGCCTCTGATTTGTTTTCATTAACCTTAAATCCAGAAATGTAGCCATAGTCCTGAAAGCACTTGACCAAAGCAGGAATAGATATCAGGGGGTTCTCTATGTACAATAGCATCATCTGCAAACAATGCAATTTTGCATTCCGTTCCACCCTGATCTTTTATTCCTTGGATGCAGGGGCTCTGTCTCACTTTCTCTCCCAGTGGTTCAATACTGAGGGCAAAGAGAACTGGACTCAGACTGTCTCCCTGCCTAGTCCCTCTACCAAGACTAAAATAATCTGAGCAATATCCATTCACCCTAACTCTTGATTTGGGCTGTTGATAAAATAGCATAATCCATTTTACAAATTTATCTCCAAATCCCATATTTTGTAATAAATGTCTCAGATATATCCAGTCTACGGGATCAAACGCCTTCTCAGCGTCTAAGCTTTAGACGCATCGATGATTGTCTTCTTATAACTGCTTGAGTGTGTAAATTTAGAGTTGTTCTTATGTTAGATAAGCCATGGCGCCCATTAATAAAGCCTGTTTGGTCCGGATTAATCAATTTTTAAATGATTTTTGTATTCTCTTTGCTAGGATGCTAGTTAGGATTTTTAGGTCAACACATAATGGATTGGATTTATCGGCGCTTTTCCAGACGCTCAAAGCGCGTACATTGTGTATCCATTATTCATTCAAACCTCATTCATACTTGGTGACAGTAAGCTACTATTGTAGCCACAGCTGCCCTGGGGCAGGCTGACAGAGGCGTGGCTGCCAGTATGCGCCAACGGCCCCTCTGACCATCACCGGAACATTCATACGCATTAACACATAAGAGACTTATAGGTCTATAGCTAGTGCAGAATGTGGGATCTTTCTCTTCTTTTTTTTATTACTGTTGTTATTGCCTGTCTCCATGAATCGGGTGCATTTTCGTTATTTAAAGCATAGTTATACAAACTGGTAAGCAATGGGGTGAGTTCATCTATAAGTGATTTGTAGTATTATCCTGGGAAGCCGTCTACCCCTTGTGATTTGTTGTTTTTCAATTTACGTATGGTTTCTCTAACGTCCTTTTCAGTGATGGGATTTTCTAAAATTTTTGGCTCTTCTTCAGTCAGTTTGGTCATATTTAAAGGTTCCAGAAATCTTTTTATGCATTCGCTCTTATCAGTATCGTCTTGTTTTTCATACAAGGCAGTATAGTAAGCTGCAAAAGCCTCTGTTATTTGGTTTGGTTGCGTAACTGGCTGACCAGTTAAAGGGTGTTTAATTTTAGTCACTATCCTATTTGACTGAGTTTTCTTTAACTGGAACGCAAGTAGTCTGCTCGCCCTGTTTCCCATCTCATATTTTTACGAATCGAAGGGCCCCTTCAGCCTTATAACTGAGGAGGTTGTCTAATTTGTGTCTATTTTCTGGTAGCATTTTTAATGTTTGTTTACTTTGTGTTTTCTTATGCTCATTTTGAAGAGTCCTATTTTTTGTCTCCAGCTTATGTTGCTCATTTAATCATTGCTTCTTCAATTTTGATGATATGGCTATAATTTTTTCCCCGCATTACTGCTTTTGCACCTTCCCATAGAGTGCAGGGGTTCATATTGTCTACATTGTTGAGTCTAATGTATTCTTTCAAGTTATCTTTCAGTTCTTGACACACATTTGTGTCATTTAGTATGGAAACATTTAGTCTCCGATATTTAAATTTGACATCTGAGCTCAATGTCATATGTAACGTTACTGGTGCATGATCTGAAATTGTAATTGGTTCAATTTGCATTCCAAAGCATTGTAAGCATCTTTTTTAGTCCAAGGTAAAAAAGTCGATTCTTGAGTATGATCCATGCACATGAGACATATAAAGTAAAATCCTTTTCTCTTGGGTGGAGTGAGCGCAAGGTATCTATCAACCCTAATTCTCCATCATTCCCTGCAGTGCTTTAGTTTTTTAAGTTTGTGTCCCACATCTGTTGGTATTTTGTCTTTTTTACTATTCTGAACACAGTTGAAGTCTCCAGCTAAAATTATTGCTCCTTTACTTTTATCAGCAAGGATAGATGCTATTTTTACAAAAAATTGGGTCTTCATTTGGAGCGTAGATTTAGTTTAGTTACTTGTACATTATCAATTGTTCCTACTACCATTACATATCTCCCCTCATCATCCTGAATGTACTCATCTTTGTGAAAATTCACAGATTTATGGATGAGGATTGCTACTAGGGATGTCCCGATCCGATCACGTGATCGGAAATCGGGGCCGATCACGTAATTGGGGACTGATCGGAATCGGACTCCTTTGCCCGATCAGTATCGGATATTTCGTTTATTCTCATTATGATCAGAGATTTATATTTCTTCTTATCATTACGGATAAATACTCCACTACAAGTCCACATGTCATGAAAAGATCACAAAATGTCATCACCAGAAAACGCAGCAGAAAACAGCAGCAGCTCAAGCAGAAGGCTAATGTAAACAAAGCTAGCTAGAAAGCTAACTTCTGAGACAAATAACTATTTTAAAAACGCTTTAAACTGACAGCAAGTGTCTCTATTGGTTTGTCATAACTCAAACAACAACCTCTAAAGGTATTCCAACAGAAAAAGACAGTATTTTTTTTTCTTTTTAATGTGAAGCTCTTCGTGCTGCAAACAGATGGCTAAACAGCAGCTGCTAACTGCTACATGCTAGCGCCGTGATTTTACTCCTTAGGACCCGAGCTGTCCTTTGATATGCCTGTTTTATTTATCTGACAGAGAAATAGGGCTGCACGGTGGCGCAGTGGTTAGCGCTCTCGCCTCACAGCGAGAAGGCCCCGGTTTGAATCCCGGCTGGGACCTTTCTGTGTGGAGTTTGCATGTTCTCCCCGTGCATGCGTGGGTTTTCACCGCGGACTCCGGCTTCCTCCCACCGTCCAAAAAAAACATGCTTCATAGGTTAATTGGTGACTCTAAATTGCCCCTAGGTGTGAATGTGAGAGTGAATGGGTGTGTGATTGAGGCCCTGAGACAGACTGGCGACCTGTCCAGGGTGTACCCCGCCTTCGCCCATCAGTGGCCGGGATAGGCTCCGGCACCCCGCGACCCGGAAAGGGAAGAAGCGGTCAAGAAAATGGATGGATGACAGAGAAATAACAGTTAAGAAAATTAACTACAGTGGTAATAAAACCGGGCTGAACGGTGGCGCAGTGCTTAGCGCTCTCGCCTCACAGCGAGAAGGCCCCAGTTCGAATCCCGGCTGGGACTTTTCTGTGTGGAGTTTGCATGTTCTCCCCGTGCATGCGTGGGTTTTCACCGGGGACTCCGGCTTCCTTCCACCATCCAAAAACATGCTTCATAGGTTAATTGGTGACTCTAACTTGCCCCTAGGTGTGAATGTGAGAGTGAATGTGTGTGATTGAGGCCCTGTGACAGACTGGCGACCTGTCCAGGGTGTACCCTGCCTTCGCCCATCAGCAGCCGGGATAGGCTCCGGCACCCCCGCGACCCCGAAAGGGACGAAGCGGTTAAGAAGATGGATGGATGGATGGATGGTAATAAAACCAAAAATGCACATGATCTTAAAAATAAATAAATAAATAAAACTAATAAATTAAAACTAATAATTATATCAGCTATTCATGAACACTCATCAAATTCAAGCTAAAACAAAGTCATAATTTATTTTTAAGAATTTTAAATGAGGACAGGAATCACATTTGGTCAAAAATGTTCAATAGCTCTAAAGATATTAAAGCTAAAGTCACTAAACTTTATCACATGACTAATGATCACTCATATAACAAGAAAACTGTATTTTTTTCCCTAGTTTTTATTTGATGTATTTTTACTTGTTTATTAAAGCCACTTCACAGAAGTGTTTTATTTAAGTTTTTAATGATAAAAGAAGGTTATTGAAATATAAATGAGGGACAACACAAATCTGTTTCTTCAATTTATTCATGTTTTAAATGTCTTATAAAAGTATCGGATCGGGACTCGGTATCGGCAGATACACAAAATCAGATGACTCGGAATCGGATCGGGCCCAAAAAAACCTGATCGGGACATCCCTAATTGCTACCCCTCTTCTTTTACCATATTTACATGAGGCACTATATACCTGATCTACCCACTCCCTTTTTAGTTTTAGGTGTTCTCTATCTCTGACAGATGTGTTTCCTGAAGTAATGCAATTGAGCAGTTCAACTTTTTTAATTGACCAAATATTCTGTTACGCTTGATGGGATTGTTAATGCCCTTTATGTTAAAACTAACAAAATTAAGCACATTCATGTTCAGTCAGAAAGTAAATTACAGCTTTTTCAGTACCTTTCTTATCAGCCTCACACATTATTAAGTTAGCAGCACCAAGAACATTTGTCAAGAAAATAATAGAACATAACACAGGCGGAACATATGCCTCATTTACAACTTCCACACAGCCAGTTGGTTCAAAAATAACCATCTCCCATTTGAAAAAGGGCAGGGATATGAGACGAACTATCTCTGGGGTTAGCAGAGGGCCATAACCCCATGCAGTCTCCTTGCTAAGGGTTAGACTGCTCGTTGAGTGCATTGCACCCTGGAGTCATTACATTGTCCGAAATCCAAGTTTTTACAAGAAAACTCTAAACCAGAAAAAAAAAATTAAAATAGCAATTAAAATAATAATAAAATAAATAGGCTGACCAATTATACTTAATACACTGAAAAATCTCAGCTGTCATTTATATCATTCTTCTTTTATACCACTTTTGTTTTTCTACTATGGGTTTATTTTATTTTATTTATTTATTTATTATACTGTCCTCTCCTAAAGAGGGTGATTATGTCAGTCATCGGGGGTGTTTCCTCTCCTCTGCGTGTCCCCCTCGCTTGCTTCCACCTGTCCTCCTTCGCTTCCTTCTCCAGCTGCTCCCGATCCTCCGTTCGGACATGGATGCCTAGCTCCTGTAGTTTGCCAGCTGGCTCCGTGAGCGTTGAGTAAGTCTTCTCCCCTGTCGTCAGCTGGATCTTCAGTTAGGCGGGATACGGGCGTTTTTGCGCTGATTCCCTTTGCTCTCAGTTGTTTGATCACGTGCCTGACGCGGGTTCTCCTTTTCTGTAGCTCAGGAGAGTAGTAGTGGTCGAAGTAGATTGGTTTATCCTCAAACATATTCTTTTGCTGGCCCCAAGCAAGTCGGATCACACTTTCTTTAACTGTAAAGTCCAGAAAGTTCACAATTATGGATCGCGGCGGTGCAGTGACATCGCTGGGCTTGGCCACCAGCGCCCTGTGCGCTCTCTGAATCTGCAGCTCCATGGTTGGTTTATTTAAGACCTTACGTATCAGGTCCTGCACAAAGCCCCTCATATCACGTCCCTCTCTGCCCTCTGGGACCTGATAGATCCTCAGATTGTTGCATCGTAGCCGGTTCTGTAAGTCCTCGCAACGGGATGTGAGATCCAGCTCTCGCTCGTGTCTCATCCCTCGGTCTTCGGCCTCGCTGATCCTCTTTTCAGCTTCATTCAGTCTTTTCTCATGTCCAAGCATTTTCGACTTTAGTTCTTCTACCGAATGTCCCAGTCGTTCTAGTGAAGATTTGGTTTCATTGTGGCCTTCTTGATTTTCCTTTCTCACATTTTTGAGCTCGGCTAGTAGCTCCGCCATCTCAACACGCAGCATATCTGCTGCTCCGCTAGCTTTAGCCGGACTTTGTGGTCTTCTTCTTTCTTCTTCTTTAGCTTCTGGTTTACCATTTTCCCGCCTGGTTTTAACATTTTTACTTGTCCCACTCATATTTTGTTTTACTTGATTTGAAGTCCTGAGATTACACGAGATTATCAGTCCTTTTTGAAAGATTTCGGACGGGAGCCTAGAGTTTAAGCTGTGCTCAGGACCATGGCGTCACCGGAAGTCAGTCAATGTATTATTTTTATGTTATCTTACTTTGAAAAACAAAAGACGCACCTCTTCTGTATGGGCGTAAGAATTTGCCCCGCCAGCAACGGCAAGAGGGCAGGGACTACAGCGGAGTGGCCCAATCACACACAGGTTGACATTTCCGGTTTTGGGGGCTTGTTCTTTTCCACAGGCGCGTAGAAGCTCACACACGCGCAGAAATGCTTCTACTCGCGGGAGGGGCCAGTCCTTCACACACATGCGTAGGAGCTGTTACACAGGCGCAGAAATGCTTCCACGGGCGTAGCACAGGGACACAGGAGCGCCCGTGGGACGTTTATTACAAGTGTGGAGTTTGGTTCATGCCCGTGTGAGACTTTTGCCGTAAATCTGACGCTTACTGCAGCCCTTACCATGACACCACGTGACACTGCGGATCTAATAGTCAGCTTTTTGTGAACAATAATTTAAATTTAGAAACATAACAAGATTGAAGCACTAATAGTTTATTCAATATCTCTTTCTTTCCAAGCTATGAGTGAGATAGTTCCCATTATCAGAAATGAATGGACTTTGCAGAAGTAAACAGTCCAACAGAATCCGCCTTCAAAGTTCCTCATAACAAACACCTCGTCGGGTCAATATCACTTAATATCACTTAAAACATAATAGATAACAGTTACAGATTAAAAATGAGATTAAGGCAATAAAATAAATTAAGTAATCTGTAACTGATTAATCACAGTTAATGTGATAATTTGAAATCACTGGAAAAAAATCTCATCTGTATTTTGAAAATCGTTTTTTTTTTTGGCTTCAAAATCCATTTTGGATTCACAAACTTCATTGTTCTCCCTTTGGCATGTCTTGTCAGGAGTCGCCACAACCAATCGGCTTTCACTGCTTCACACTTGGTTTGGCAGAGATCTTTTTCATCTTCCCGACACAACCCTGCATTTTATCCAGGCTATGGACTGGCACAGGACTCGGCTCCACTTCTGGCTACAAGGTAAGGCAGTAGTTTGAAGGGTCTTGCCTAGGAATCCACACTATCATGCCCCCTGGGAATTTAACCCTGGTTTCCCATACCTCATTCCTACACCAAGCCAACTGAGCCATCTATCTGGTTATTTGCAAACTTCTTCAACCTGGTAAATATTGTTGTTTCAATGACTGTTTCTTCAGCTGTGTCTTGAATCTCACTTTCTTCCAGTCTCTATTCTTGTGTCCTCAGATCTTAGCTGCCAAACCAGCCAATCACAGACAAGAAGGTTCATTCCACTGACTGTACCAGAGAACTGGACTGAGCGAGTGTAGCGTCAATCATAGAAAATGGTTTACCTCACGTTCACAGTAAAAAGTTTAATTTTTAAAACTACATCAGGAAATGTATATTTTCAAACTGTGACTCTTATTTTAGTGGCACTAACGTGATTCCATATTCAGATGGGGAAGGGTGTCGTTATCAGTGGACTGGAATGGACTTTTATCAGTTGTTTTTGTAATAGATGATCTGACCTCAATGATGTAGTCGTTCCCATCTTTTCCATGGACGGCCTTCACGGCGCAGATATCAAGACCACCAAACATCTCCGCACAGGAGTCCACCCACATGCGGTATCTGCAAGACAGAAAGGGTGTCACGACATTCCCTCATATACTGCAGGAACTCTGAGATACACTTAAATCTGAGCTAGCATGAGGACTCTTCTCTACCTGTCTGTCATGGCGATCTGCTCCAACATAGCAGACCCAGTGTTCGCTTTCCAGTTGCCAGAAATGGACGTTCTCCTGAAAATGGAAAATAACCATCATTTTTAGCTCTTGTTGTTTATTTTAGAAGCAAACCTTAAGGGGGCAGCTATCCAGAGTTCATCAGTGATGGTGACTGCCGTCCACACCTACTATGTATTTTTGTTAGAGAAAATTACAAACACGCTTTCATGGTGACACCCGGGGGGGGCAAGAAACACAATTAGATAAACCCAGGCCATCACATTCTTTTGATTTTTGCTGAGATAGAAATGTTTACAGGATGTTAACACAGGCTTTGGGCTGCTAAATGCTTCAAAATGTCTTTTAGAAAAAAATGTTTGTATAGGTTCTCAGTCATCCTACAAAGACACCCAGTCATCCAGGTCATGATGAATCTCCTGGATTTAGAAAAAATGTCTCTAAATGTGGCTTTGGAAGCAACAACACAGAATTTAAAAGAATCTGTTATAGAATGTGAACAAATGCCCCTTCAGTCAAAAGCAGTGGAGTGGCTCAACAACCAAACAGTAGAAGTCAATAGAAACAACTCCTGTTTGAGTAAAACAAGAGGACAGTACTCATACAGGACATCTGTGTCACACCGGGGCTCATTTCCTCCGAAGATCTGGTTCATTTGTGCAGTGTGAATGCTCCATTCCTACCCGGACACACTTTAGAAGCTCAGACGCATTACATGTTGTCAGCCAGCTTAAACAATTGATCATTCAAAAAAAGGAAACTATTCTAAATAACACAGTGGACAGCTGTACAGATAACGTATATCTTTATGGGACAGATGACTTGTTTCCTGTGCTAGTCATATGTGGGTAGATGCAGTCCATGCTCACCTGTCCAATCATTTACCAAAATTTGAATGCAAGCCTTGACGTCCGATCAACCATAACTGGCTGAGGACAACCTTAGTATGCGTCCACCTCTAGATCCCTCTAGGTCAGGGCTGGCCAATCCTGTTTCTGGAGATCTAACACCCCGCCTGTCTTCCAGTTTTCTCTGCACTATTTTCTGCAGATAGGTTGACTCAAGTGTCTTCTCATCCTGATTGGCTAAACACTCGTGATCTAGGTCATCAGCGGTGAGAAGTGCAGATGGAGCTGAAAAACAGGAAGGATGGTAGATCTCCGGGATCAGGCTTAAACAGCCCTGGTCCAGGTGGTGAAGGTCAATGAATACATGATATTTCAGGTTAAGAAAAGCAAAAAAAATTAAGGCCTTTTTAACCCTTTAACACCAGAGATGTTGCCGGCAACACTAAAAAACATACACTCTTTGACCAATCCATTAGATTCGGACACAGAGAAAAGCAGTTATGTGCTGATATGCAACATTATTGATGTGTTTATGCAAAAAAAACAACTGATTCTGATTCACAGAATAACAGGATTGCAGCAAAAGGCAACACTTTATGCTAGTAAACATTTCAAACTTTACATTAATGAGTTCAAATTAATGAGCTTTACAAACTGTGTGGGAAAAAAATACACTTTACATTTGTTAACTTTAAAACTTAACATTAGGAAACTTTACAAAGTTTACATTAGTGAACTCTATAAACTTTACGTTAGTGAACCCAACAAACTATGCTAGTAAACTTTACAAACATTCCACTAGTGAATTTTAAAAGTTTACAATAGTAAACTTAATGTGCCTATTGGCACAATACTTATTTTCTCCACTTCAGAATCCGTTGCAGTTACCTTGATTGCATAAATGGTTAAAGACTTATGAGCATGTTATTTTGCTGTTGTTGGCAACAACTCTAGTGTTAAAAGGATTTAAGAATAAACATCAATATTATTCAAAAACATTTTTTTTCCACTGTAGAGACCTGGAGTTTTCAAAAACTCTTTCAAACCAAACCATTCCTCTCAATACCAAACAAACTCGAGTCTAACTAGAAGTCTAAAGTGTGTTTGTAGAATGCTGCACACAGGCGTGTGCACCTGAGTTTTGTAGCTGTGTGAAAGCTCTCACATGTAGGCCTTGTAGTTGTTTCCAATCTTCTGAATGCGAATGTCGTACTTTGAAAGGATGTAGGGCTCAGCGGTGGCGTAAGTCCCAGCCAGAGCCACCACGCTGGTGATGTCCTGGAAATCCTGCTGGGTTTCCACTTTGATCTGCAGGAAAGATGCCACTTGTTAGAGAGCAGCTAATTACAAAGCATGTCAGCAAAGCGGGCAGCAGCCGCTCCACATCCCACAAGAATCTCACACTTGTGCGCAGGGCGGATAATTAAGGGTCCACCAGTGGAAACGCTATTGGGGAGGCTTTGAACAACGTCATCATCAAGTTATTAGACGGTAGACTGTAAACAGCAGCTAAAGACCAGCTGCACAATGAATGGCTTTTACTCCATGCTTTTTTACAAGGTAACTTGATAAGAAGACTTATTAGGTTTCCACGAAATGCAGCTTTAAAGAAGCTTATGAACATAAAACGGATTTTCTTCAAGATGCTTTTTCATCTCTCTTAATTAGATCTGATGTTGCTCAAAACAATTTGATAGGATAAACTCAAGATGACAACAGTATCTCCTGACCTCTAAAGACCGGCAGACAAGTATTTGAATGCCACAATGTTTTGGCTGATGAAGGATTTCTCAACAGCAACTCAGACGGCAGATTTAAAAAAGTATCTATTCACTCCATTAACTAAAGACAAACCACATGCTGTTGGAGCAGAAAATACAGGCATTTTCTGGTGTTTTTAAAATATTCTTGTGGCATTTTTGTTATAATATAGGGTTTATATTTTAAAAAATTAAGATCAAAATTGGACTTTTGAGTATTTGTTTTTATTCAAATTGTTGTGAATCAGGAGCAAAAGAAAAAGCAGTTTGAAAAAGATTGTATTTTGGCACCGAAAATATGCTGAGTGGGCTACAAGCTCCCCAGTCCATGACATTCTGATGCAGACAATGTCATGAATGTCTTTGTTTTCTTCATTTGAGCTGGAATCTGGATCAAAACTGCACGGTTGGATAGCTCCAATGTTGCTAGCCGTTTTTGTTCATCCATACATCTTCTTGACCGCTTTTTCCCTTTCGGGGTTGCGGGGGTGCCGGAGCCTGACCTGGCTACTGATGGGCGAAGGCGGGATTCATCTGGACAGGTCTCCGGTCCGTCGCAGGACCTTAATCACATACTCTCACATTCACACCTAGGGGCAATTTAGAGGGGCAATTTAGAGTCACCAATTAACCTCTGAAGCTTTTTTTTGGACGGTGGAAGGAAGCCGGGGTCCCCGGTGAAAACCCACACATGCATGGGGAGAACATACAAACTCCACACAGAAAGGTCCTCAGTTGATGTTTTTCAGATCCCCCAGATGGGATTTGAACCGGGGCCTTCTTGCTGTGAGGCAAGAGCGCTAACCACTGCACCACCGTGCAGCCCCTGCTGTATTTGTTGCACTGGTAATAAAATAAGGTTGGAGTTGTGAGAGGCTGTAAGCTAGTGGGAGAAAGTCTAAACAAAGGGATAATGGGAAAAGAGTGCAGAGGAGTGGAGTGGCCGCAACAGTCCCGCCCATAACTCAGAGGGGAATTTGATGACTATGTCATAGGAAACAACTGTTCAGTTAAAAAATGGAGGCCAAAAATGGTATAATCATAATTTCAAGAGCACTGGGAATGATTTGAAAGGAGAAAAAAAGACAATCAGAATGGGATTTTAATGAATAAATGTCATACATAAGAACTTTTATAGGCCCCTTTATCACTATGTGTGTATTATGTTCATTTACCTATTTTATTTTGTGATTGAAAATAAAAGGAAATAAAAGGAAATCAATCAATCCAATTGTGGTTTTTAACTTTCATATTTAGTGACTTTTAACCCACTATTTACTGTAATTACAAGGGGATGTAGGAATATCTGACATCTTATTTCAGTTGTAGTGTTGGAGCTCAATCAGCATGAGTGTGTGTGCTTACATAAAAGCCTAAGAAACACCTTAACAACTAGAATGAGGTTTGGGAAAGAGGAAGAAGTGGACAAAAGTTTTAGTCTTTTCTGTGGTGTTAAAAGTCTACTAAGTGTGAAAAACACAGGATTTAATCTGAGATTTTGGTCTAATCCTTAAAAAAAATGGTAGAAATTATACAAAACAAACCTGATAAAGAGCCTGATCTCCGCTCTAAACTGATTGTATTCTGGAAAAATATGCATTAAAAAAGTGAAACAGAGTTCAGGGATATACCGGGAAGCAGGAGAAAGTGAAGCAAGAAAAAAGAACTGCGTTTGTTTCATGTCCAAAAAACAAACCAAAAAAAAAAACAAACAAGAAAAAACTATCTATCTATAAATATCTACTAAAAAAAGGTTCACAAAAGAAACATTATTATTTAAAATGAAAGCATATTTTACATTAACTAATTTTTTAAAGAAATTGTTTTACAACATGAGCATTTTGTCCTAAAACGATGCATATGAATCTCATTCAGCTCCGCTCAGAGTCTGCTTTGTCAAGTGCAGGGGCTCTTTGGAGTCCGATCAGTTAAAGCAAATCCGGACTAACAAGGCCTTCAATGAGTGTTATCGGATGTTCTTTAGAACGTCTGGCTCGTGGGCAGGAAACCAAGCCCATCCACCCAGACGAGGCCAAAAGAGAGACAGATGGAGCCTCATACTGTGAGGGGACAAACTGGACTGTGGAAAAAAAACAGACAGGTTCCAAACTTTACACTGTTTTAGTTTTATAGAAACACTGAACTCGTTTTACTAGCTGAAAGTTTTTGGACTAAAAAGAAAGACGAAGGTCTCCACAGAGCTCTCTACAGCAGATGAAGACAGTGATCTGGACCACATGTCTGAATCTGAGTCCACACAGACACAGTCTGAACAAAGAACAGCAGATAGGTGTTTAGCCTTCAGTCCTGCCTGAACCACAGTCTAGCCAAAGCTAACATCGTGTTTCATTCACATGACTGCTCTTCCAGTGGCTTCACCCTCATCAGCTGTATGACCGTGACGCAGGTTGATCATAATAAACAAAATAATTGTTTAAATCCATTTAAAGAACCAAGGTAATGACACATCAGGAAAATACAAAACATGAAAAAAATTGACTTTGATTTGGCATTTCAGACACATCGTCTAGTGATGAGTTTTCAAGAATGCCCTTTTAGCATTTGGTGTTCACACTAAAACAGGGGTCTGCAACCTTTGCCAGTAAAATAGCCATTTGGGACTGTTTGGTACTGATCAAAACCTAATGGGAGTCTTTTATCCTTTCAGGAAAATGTGATACAACTTTGCAAAATGACATCTTTTTTATAATAAATATGAATTTTATTTATTTTTGTGTGCAAATAAGTATATAAATATTAAGATAAACTGGAATTTTTTCAAAGTGTAAAGTCTGTTCCAAACAAGAACATTCAAGTGAAGCAAATGAAATCCTAAACAACATAAGACAAAAATTATATTTTCTCATTATAGTTTCGTTTTGCTTTCTTGAGTCGTCATCCGTTTTCCTACTTACAGCTGCTGTTAACCGGAGCATAAACGTGAAACATGATTGGTTAATGATCCAGTAGAAAAAGGAAATTAAGAATACATAGATCTATATATTTTAGCTTTCCCCCTCTGTATACCTACTAACCATTGTTATGCAGCATGAGATAAAACGTGTCATGTTCTGCTTCAGTTACTTTCTTTTTTGCTTCTGTACAGGCTGCTGTGACTCCGCCCATTCTCCTGTGGATCCTGCTAAGCAGTCACAGCTGCCTGCACTTCAGCAATTAAGACTGTGTATTTAGGGAACTCTGCTGCGGTCCTCAGTGTCTGCTTGTTTTGTTTCCTGGCCCTGTAAGTTTTGCTTATATGGCTGATGTACATTAAAGCCTTTGGACTATGCCTTCATGTGATCCTTTCCAGCATCTGAGTTTCCTCCTGTTTGCTTAACCGTGACAAAAATGCACTTTAAAGTCATAAAATATACTCAGCAGTTAGAAAAGATCAGACTT
Organism: Oryzias melastigma; assembly: GCF_002922805.2. Classification (NCBI taxonomy): domain Eukaryota; kingdom Metazoa; phylum Chordata; class Actinopteri; order Beloniformes; family Adrianichthyidae; genus Oryzias; species Oryzias melastigma. The sequence continues at coordinate 2,522,847 of NC_050534.1, forward strand.
TTTACCTATTGTTTTGGCTAGTTTTGCCTATTATTTGTAATCTGAGTATTCTGGAGGAAGTGAAGAGCAAACATGGCCTAATGATGTCAGCAGGGATATAAAAACAATGACAGCTTATCTTCTGGGTTTATCTCAGCCATAAACTTCATGAAATAAATTAAATCAATGCTAAGTTGGCAACCCCTCCTTTTAAAAATTACTATTATTTTAATTTTCTTTAGCCAGAGAGCCACTGTGAAGGGGTAAAAGAGCCATGTGGCTCTGGAGCCTCAGGTTGCAGACCTCTGACTAGAGCAAAGCTACCCCACACCAGGACGTGGACCTACAGGTGGAGGAGGTTTAGTGCGAAATGTGGTGCAAATCTGGTGAATCTCGCACCAGACTTTTCTCCCACTGCTCTGTTCTGATAAATGAAAGACTTGGTGTCATAGAATTCCAGCCAGTTACAAACCGTGATTATTCATTTCTCCTTCATGATCAATTTTCATAAGGTTGGTACTTCTGTGAATTAAAGATGTACTCATACGTCACAACAAAATCTGAGTCTCTGATTGGTCAAAGTTCAACTGGTGTAACTTTCAACATAGGTTTATTGGTTTGTATATGAAAACAGACTTAAAAACCGGTGTATGCAAAAGATTTGAACGCGGAAGCCTGAAACGCACATTTACGTAGACTTTCCATTGGAAGAGGCAGCATGAATATTTGTTCATGTAAAAGTACACATTCATTATCTACACATCGGATTACTGCTGTTATCAGATTAAGAGCATTGGGTTTACACAATTGCATAAAAAATCTGAAAACTTGAGAAATGAGATTATTGAATGATGGGTATGTAATGTGGTTTAAATAAAAATAGGAAATACCGCGGCCGCGGTGCAGTGGTAGGGCGGTCGACTCCTGATCGGAAGATTGCGGGTTTGACTCCTGCCTTGCCCGCCCATGTGTCGAAGTGTCCTTGGGCAAGACACTGAACACCGAATTGTCTCTGGTGGGAGGTTGGCGCCAGCGTTCAGCAGCGGAGCCACCACCAGTGTGTGAATGTGTGAATGGGTGAATGGGTCTGTGAAGCTTTGGGCCCTCATAGGAGGGTAGAAAGCACTATACAGGTATACACCATTTACCATTTAGAACGACTTATAACAGTTTACCTGAAGACTGGCAAATATCAACTTTTCATGTTCGGAATCCATGAATTTAGCGTTTACTGATTACAATGTGATGGGAAGGTGAAAGAAATTCCATGTTAAAATGTAACATACCCTCGTTCATAACAGAAAACTCACCTTTCCTATTCCTGCGTGAGCGTGTCCCATCTTGACCACCACAGGCAACGGCGGGGTGGTTATCTGCAGACAGACACCCACACAGGGTCAATGATGCACAGAAGCCTCTTTGATCAAAAACATTTAATGTACATTCCTTTGTGTTCAGCTGTAGTTTTCTGTCTTCTACAGACCAGAATAAACAACAGAACTTTGACAGCAGCAGTGAAGCTTATTCATAACATTATTACCGGTACTTTCACTTGGTGAGATTACAAAAACTCAACAGTTTTGAGTACCTTGGTAATATTGAGATAATCAGTTCGCGAGAAGTTTTTGATTGGCAGTTAATGCTACATTTGTTTAAACACTCATTAGTTCCCAAACCGTTAGATAATTTTACAAAATAGTTAAATATTTTTCCTGAACTGCTTTATTTCTATCAAAAACACATATTTTTTCTATCAAAAAGAATCAACAGAGAAATCTCAACCTGTTTTTGATCGATTCCAATTATGACATTTTTTGTTAGTGTGGTTGTTGCTGTTGGTTAGATGGTTCTTTTTCTAAAAAACAAGTCTTTGTAAGTAAAGCCAGATCTAGGCATGGGCAAGATGGGGAAATGCCCCCCCAAATGCCAGGACTGCCCCCCCCAAACGTGACGCCAAAACAATTCATATTTAAAAAATATTAAAAGAAAAACAGAGCGCTCTGTGCTCTCTCTATGGCTCTCATTCAAACCAGCAGCTAATCTAAACTCTATATAGTCTCACCATAGCTCTCAGGCTCAGAGCTCAGAGGCGCTGTCCAGCAGAGCTTAGCGGCTGTTCGGTGTCTTCGTCCTGAGTTTACCGCTGAAATTATTTGATCACTTGTTATTTTAACAAATTCTCATCCTCTATCTGTTGCTTTCTTTGTTCCAGCTTGCAGTAAACTAAGAAACGAGTTTACTATGCCAGGTTTCTTGTTGCTAAAGCTAGCACTAGTATAACTAACTACCAGTCCCAGGGCATTAGTGGCAGTGGCAGAGACCGATTTGTCGGTTGGTACTGCCCAGCCCAGTGCATCTAGTTTGTCTAGAGTCTCAAGTACATCCCCAGTTGCTCCCAGTCGTGCAGTGGCTGTTACAGATTATGCAAATTCAGGCTTGAGCACTTTAGCACCGTCACAGCCCACAGGTCTGGGTTTCGCCAGGGATAACTTTGAGAAGAACACGCACTCATTATGCCCAGGTTGGTATTGTGGGAGACCATGGCTGGAATATTCAGTAAAGCTTGATGCATGCTTTTGTTTACCGTGTCATACATTTGTGGGAAACAATGACAGGGATTTGGTTTTCACAAAGCATACATCAAGTTAATGCCACATAAAAAATACCAAACTACTGGTCTGAAATGTCCCAGAGAGGCCACAGGGCAAATCATTAGTAATCTAATAGGGCCAAAGATAATTGAAGAAAAAATAATATAAAAACAATTGGAGAAGTTATTCAGTTCCTTGCAGTGAATGAACTTCCACTTCGTGGCAGTGTGGAAAGCTCAAATGATGATTTCTCTGCAGAGCTGTTCTTAAAACTGGTTGACTACACAATGACAAGACCACAAGTTTAACAAAATAAACGAAATCACCCCACAGAATGCTAAATAGACCTCAACAACATCAAAAATGAAATAATTGAAACTTTGGCCAAGATGGTATTAAATTGAATCAAGGATAATTCTGCTGGTGTTTCAAAAGTGATGGAACCAGAGACAGATGCCGTGTGGAGAATCTGCCAGTCATGATCAGATTTGTCTGTAAAGGTCTCCCAGAGGAACACCTGATTGGTCTGCTTGACCTCAGTCAGTTAAATGTATAATTTATGACTACCCAAATTCTTCAGCATCTTCCTGACTCTGGTTATAGTGCAGCTGAAATGATCAGTCAATGCTCTGATGGAGCTTCTGTCATGAGTGGGGTCAGGGGTGGGCTCAGGCCTCATTGCTAAAGAGGTTAGGGAAAGATATTCCTCATATCCACTGCTAGAACCACCAGCTGCATTTGGCAGTGGTCCATGCAATGCAAGCAGAGCCGTGTGCAAAAACCTTTTTTGATCCTTCAGGATCCCTGCACTCATTCTTTCATCGTCATTATGTGTCACAGAACCAAGATGTTCCCTCCCTAAAACGACTCTTGGAGATCAGGTGAACAAACCACCATGATGTGACCAAGTTCCTCGTGGAGAATCAGGATGCTATTATGAGGATCCTGTCAGAGGTCACAGAGGTCACAGAGGACAGAGCTGTTGACATCTGCACAGAGGCATCAGGGTTACTGATGATGAGGAGGCATCATTTCTTTGAAATAGGAAAGTTCCTTCTAAAAGTCTTGGGTTCTTTGAAGGCTGCAAATGTCATGCTGCAAGCTCCTTCAGTTGACCTGTGCTGTGCTTCAGAAAAACTCTGTGCATCAGTGCAGACTCTGAAGCAGATGAGGAGAGTGAGACATTAGTCAGCATGCCTCCAGCAGTTGCTAAAGGAAAGAGAACAATGAGCTCATTGCTCACAGCTAGTGCTGTTCTGTCCACTCTGGGCCGTACAGAAGACTCCTGGACTCCTTGCCAGTCTCTGAAGAGAGCTCTTCTCAACAGTTAGACATAGCCATTGTAGAGATGGAGACAAGATTCTCCCAAAGCAATCTGGAGCTGATGAAAGAAGTTAGTAGTCTTCAACCTCAATCTCTCTTTCCTGGATGAGCATTTTAAAAGTATTTCTGCGGTGGAACCATCCTGGATGAAAGAGTCTTCACAGTTATCAAAGTGTTCATATACGTCAGTGTAAACATCTTCATATTTTAGCAGATACCTGTTGGAATAAAACAGATGACTGTGTTAAAGTACACAAATATTTATTCTTCATTTAAAAAAATGTTCAGGAGGTTACAGGTTCAATTCCCAAATTGTCCACGAGTCAAAGTGTTCTTGGGCAAGACGCTGAACCCCTGGTTGTTATGGTTTGCGAAAGTGTATGTGTGTGCAGGGGGGGGGTGTTTGTGGGTGTGTGTGCGTGGGGGCGTGTTTGTGTGTGTGGGGGTGTGTTTGTGGGTGTGTGTGCGCGGGGTGGGTGGTTTGGACTAAGTTTTGGCTCTTCAAGGATGGTAGAAAAGAGCTGTGTGGTATCCTAGGCATGTTTATATTACAAGTAGGGTCATCTGGACCCCACATGACAGAACTTTTCTTTTCAAGGATTTTTAATCTTCACTGGTATTCATGGCAGACATAAACTCCTGTCCATCTTTGTCATGGGAGGGATCACACATCAGTGTAAGGGTGGGGTCATCTGGACCCCATAAGAGAGCATAAGGGTTAAATGTACACCATTTACCATTGTAAGTACAAATTTTGAGGCATTTTTGCAATATAGTAACATGACAAAAGTTCTAATTCTATCAGAACCCAAAGAAAATATGACCATCTGATCTTTAAAGCTAATCTAAACCTTGGTACATTTGGACGAATATCCTCCTTAATTCTTACAAGTATCAGACACCTGTAACTAAATTTAGAACTGCTGAGTATACAAGTATAAAAGTGTTTGTTTATTACACAGAAAGGAAGATTTTGGAAAGCTGGGTCGCCTGTATTTTTTGCACTAGGCATTAAATGGTCTATTCTCAGCGTATGTCATATATAAGGAGCAACAAACTGTAAAGGTGCTTTCACACAGAACGCAATTCACACGGCAGAGTCAGCCAGCTCCAATGTTAACTCAATAATAGAGGCGCACTCTGAAGTAAATTGAACTCCCGTGACGTGATTTGAGCGACGGGCGCAGCGCACAAATCTGCCAGCAGCTCGAATTGGGCGGCACAGCCAAAATGTAAAAACCTGAAGTTTGACAGGTCGCTGCGTCATATCAGCCAATCCGGAACTCAGCTTTGGACACGTGACGTTTTCAGTGACCAGATCTGTGGGTAAAATACAAAACCAATGCGAGCGTTTTTGTTCTGAACTTTTATCTTTTAATGAATTTGTGCTGACGCACCACGCTGTGTTTCCATCTGTGCGCTCAGACGCTCCTCCACCTGTTTTTGCCAGTAAAAAGTCCAAAAGTTTGTTGAGAAGTCCACCACGCTCAAAACCGCTTTCAGCTGAGAGCCGCAAGTGTTTTTATTGTCACAAAAAGTGACACGTCATCCCCAACGGTCCTGTGCTATAGACAAGGGAGAGAAATCTGAGGTTTCTGCCATAACTTTGCAGATTGTGTTACGGAGCCCCTGACATGACATGAGTAGAAAAGAAAATCCTAATTCGTTCCCATGAAAAAATAGTGCGTACCCACAGAGTAATAATTTTCTCCCACAAAATAATTCATTTGTTCGAATGAGGTATTTAAAATAAAGAAATCCTAAAAGTGGACTTTCTCTTTGGACGGACCGGACGTTCTTACCAGAACTGGAATGGACTGTCGTCACTATCTTGTAAAGGTCTAAATGTGCCGCACTGCTATTTTTTAATGAAGAAAGTGTATTTATAAGTAAGGAAAACGCTTTATTATATCTTTCAACATAATTTGACATATGTACTGTATTGGCATAAAAATAAAATAATGATTAGTTCAAAAAGCAAAACTGAAAAATGCAAAATGCTCAAACAACAAAAAGGAAATGGCTGGATGTCTCAGTGGTCTAAGTGTAGGGCTGCCATGCAGGGAAGTTGTCCACTGATCTCCATCCAGATTGGGTCCTTCAGCAAGACCAGGAAGGACATCTGGCAAATCTGCCAAATCACTGATGTGAAACAGTGGGTGCCGTCTTGCTGTGGCAACCCTGAATGGGACAAGCCGAAAGGAGAATAACTTTTTAACTTTTTTTTCTAACTTTTTAAAACTTTTTTTAAAAACTTTTTTCTAACTTTTTTTTCTTAGGTGCACCAGCACAGAAGTTTGGTGCACCGACATTCTCGACCACATTGCATTTAACTCTGTACATTTACTGTCGATATCTGCATTAAGACTTAAAAATTATTAACTTACAAACTGGTAAACATAAAGCTCTTCATTTATTACGGCCGTGGTGCAGCGGTAGGGCGGTCGACTCCTGATCAGAAGTGAGCGGGTTCGACTCTCGCCTTGTTCACCCATGTGTCAAAGTGTCCTTGGGCAAGACACTGAACCCCGAATTGCCTCTGGTGGGAGGTTGGCGCCAGTGTTCAGCAGCGGAGCCACCACCAGTGTGTGAATGTGTGAATGGGTCTGTGACTGTGAAGCGCTTTGGGCCCTCGAAGGAGGGTAGAAAGCGCTATACAAGTATACACCATTTACCACTTTAATACAGTTCTACAATAATGCCAAACTACTAAATTTATATGGTGTATAAAATGCGCAGTTGAAAAAGCTTAAATTTCTGACAGCGGGTTAAATGGGTGAGCCTAGTCTTCCTGCTCCGCTCCATTCTGATCCATCTACTTGTAGACAAATAGATCCATGAACGCCTTTGTTTTCCTGGTCTGAGTTGGAATCTGGATCTAAACTGTACAACTGGATAGAAACTATATTACTCACAGTTTTTGTTGAATTGTAATTTTAGCTGGGGGATGTGTGGGGCTGTAAGCTAGCCAGAGAGAGAGTAAACAAGATTTCATGAGATACCAGTGTGGCGTTACTTCACACCAACAATCCTGCCTAGAACTCTAATGAACTTCTGTCGTTCTGCAGAAACTATGTCCTTGAAAACGACAGGTTTTTAGATTTTGCCAAAAATCAGCTGAATCATAATGACATTTAAATTTTAAACCACTTTGAAAACAGATCAAATAAAGTCAGTATCTGACAATAAACGTGGTTTATGCAAACTCTTGATAACTGCTCAGAGCTTCATATCAGCGCGAGGCTCGTTTACTCTGCTTCTGGAATGACGCTCATCGAGTTAACGGTAGATGAACACTCTAGCTAGAGCTCCGGTGGTGAAGGATTTGAACACCTGCTCCACCTGCCGCCAACATCGGCCGTGTGAACAGGGAGCGTACGAACGGACCTAGACTGAACAGTTGCGCACCGGCGCAGCCGCTGTGGAGGACCCTTCAGATGTACATTCTAATAAAATAATAATAATCCTTATTGGAGGTTGTTACAGCTGCACACACGTACAGGAAAGGAGACTTTTGGAGTAACGGAGATCATGCGTGTGTGTGTTTTTTTTTTTTTTTGGTCCTCACAGAAGACTAGGTGAACCAGTGCGACAAAAAATCTTTTTTAGGCGTACCAATGAAAAATCTAGTCGCAAATGCGACCAAATTGGTAGCACTCTAGAGCCCTGTGGGAACCAAAAAACATTGAAAAAAAAAAAAACTTCCAGTGAATGAATGTGTCAGGATTCCCCCATCAGGCACCACATCTGACCACCAGAGGGAGCCCTTGCCTGGGTACTGACCCTGCACTCCCTCTCCACTCTCAGCAGTCTCTCCCTCAGCCAGATCTCCTCAGCTGTTCCCAATCTACCTCGTCACCATCAGTATATAGTCTGCCTGCTGTCACCACCTCATTGCGAAGTTTTGTACTGCCTGGCATACATCTCTGAGCGTTTCTCCTTGTTTCTCCTCCTGGTTTTTGATCTCTGCCTGTCTCCTCGGTTACCTGCCTGCCTCCTGCCTCGATCCACGCCTGGACTCTGACTACGCTTATGTTTTGCTCTTGTCCAATAAACCATTTGCTCATGGATCCAAACGTCTCTGCTTCTTCATCACAGAATGAATGCATTTTATTACAAAAGGGAAACAATATTTCAAATTTTTAAACTACTATTAGATAAAACCCATTGATAGCATTCAAAAATCTAACTGGATGTTTCAGTCCGGAGCTCAAAATGATGTGTTTATCCATATGTAATCTCTATAGTGTAAAACTGTCCGACCAATATTGCGTGCGCAAGAACACAAGGGGACAGAGTAATATTTTTGTCATGGAACAACCTGCTGCTACCCTCTCCAGCCACCAGACAGAGCGCTCACCAGAGTTTTGAGCTCACCACCTGCCTTCACCTGGACTCATCATCGTCAGCTGTTTCTCATCATCTCATCACCTCCTCAGTATATAGTCTGGCTCCACACTGTCACTCACTGCGAAGTATTGTTTGTGCCACCCTGCCTGCAACCCTGAGCGTTTATTCTTGGACCTGACCTTCTGCCTTTGACCCTGTTTACTCTGATTGCCTGCCGCCTGCCCCGATCCTCGCCTGGACTCTGACTCCTCTTCTCTCTCGTCTCGGATGATCCCATGCCCGTGTATGACCTCTGCCTGTCTGACCCTGCTTAGTTTTGTGGACTTTTAGCTCTGATAATAAACCTGCTGCACGTGGAACCAGCTGTCTCCCTGTTTGTGACAGAATACTTCGCCAAACATGGATGCAGCAGCAGGAGTTCCCACCCCGACAAACCCGGCGGGGTATGCTGTGTTACTGCTCGAGCACGGTCACCAGCTTCACCGTCTGAACACTGCAACTGAAGCCATTATAACACGCCTGCAGCTCAAGCCACCTGTCTGCAGTATCTCCTCTGTGGCCTCTTCAGCTTCCCAGCCGTCACCTGCAGCCGCCGCTGACGGCGCATCCGAACTGACACCTGCTCACACACCGGGTCCGCGGATGGGGCTTCCGGACAAGTTCAACGGCGATCCGGAGCAATGCGTGGGGTTTCTCATGCAGTGTGAACTGTTTCTGCGGCAACAACCGAGCCTCTACCCGACGGAGGACGCCAAAGTGTCTCTGGTGTGCTCTCTACTGACCGGGGCTGCACGTGAACGGATAGCTGCGCTCTGGACGGGAGGATCGTTGCCCTTTCATTCCTACACGGCCTTCACGCAGCAGTTACAGGAGGTGTTTAACCACCCCGCGGATGGAAAAGGACAGCTACTGGAGAACAGCTGTACGGTATCAAGCAGGGCCGCCAGACCACCGCCGCTTATTCGCTGCGCTTCAGAACTCTGGCGGCGCGCACAGACTGGACGAGCAGCGCGCTGACAACGGCCTTCCACGAGGGACTCACCACAGACCTGCAGCGAGAGCTGGCATGTCGCGACGAGGGACTGTCATTGGATAACCTCATCGCTCTCACCATCAAGCTTGACGACCAGCTGAGAACACGCCAGGCGCGCCACCCCACCCCTGTGAGCTCCAGGGACGGCTCATCATTCCTCCCGGGGGTCCCTGGCCCGGACCACGAGCCCGTGCAGCTTGGCTCCACCCGATACTTCCAGGAGGAGCTCTGTCTCTATTGTGGTCAGCCAGGTCACATCCGCAGTACCAGCCCCAACCGCCAACCGTCGTTCTGCAAAAACAGTGAGTGAACCTGCTTTCACCTTCACTCTACCTATTACCCTGCACTTTGATGACCGTGCAGTGGAAACGCAGGCTATGATTGACTCTGGGGAAGAAGGAAATTTCATTGATCTGGACTTTGCTCACTCTAATAATGTGCCTCTGCTCTCCTGTGATGCCCGAGTGGCAGTCACCCCCCTGGACGGAAGACCCCTGGGGTCGGGTCAGATCCAGTTCCTGACCCAGGACCATAGACTGTATATAGAATAACTGGACAAAGCAAGCCCCCCTCCTTCCGTGTTCCATATAGGAAGTACCACTGGGTTTCAAAAAGGCCAAAGTCCCATTGACTTACATTGAGAAACAGACAGTTATTTCTCAGTCATTTTATACGTCAGAATTATCATTCTTCCTCTGCTGCTTTCTGCTTAACTTCTTTTTTCTAATCCTAATTTTTTTTTAAAGATTTTTATCCATTATCACAAGTTATTTGAGTTATAAATTGACCAATCAGATGGCCCAATAAGCGTTTGTGGGTCTGACGTCGAACGTCTGGGGGGGTTGATTGACATATGACCGGTAGCCAATGGGAGCAGACTTCATCAATGGGTCCGTGAAGACCTTTTAACACCTACTTTACAATTCAACAATGTACCAATCATTGTCCTACTGTTGTTTTCCTCAATGGAATGTACCGATGCAGCAGTTTAAAACAACAAGAGGAGCATGCTGTCGACATTTTTAGATGAGGATTTACTCTGTAGAAATAGATTTCACTCTGAGGTTATGTGCTTTGGACTTTTTTGTTTGATTAACGTTCGTTTTTCTTTATTTCACTGTTTTGGTTGTAGCTCATAAATTATAAGTTGCATATATGCGCATAAGATCACCAACCAAAGTTTCATCTTCGCCGCAATTTTCCAGCTTCAGCCTGAATTAGATACAGCCGTCTGAGGAGCGGGAGACAGACTTGAAAGGACCTGGTCGTATTTTCAAACAGAAAAAAGATCCCGCTGTTCACTTGTTAGGATGGTTATTTATTTTAAATACCGCTGAAAGCGCTTCTCACATGCATCTGATCAGACTGTAACCTGCATGTGAAGTAACGCTGCTGCGGCTCGCGCGAGGGGGACACGCGCAGTTCGGGCACGGCGTCACCCAAATGCTCCTTTTTATCTCGACAAAAATGAATAAATGTAAGTAAATCCAAAAGGACCGCTGACAGAATCAAATGTTGGGATGGTTCTCCCTCAAAGGCTTGAGCAATGACTTGTACAATTCTCTCGAGCCGCCGACGCTGAAGTTGGCTTCCGATTCACAGCGAGAGCGTTCCACTGTATTTTTCGAACTCAGACCACCTAAAAACAGGTCCTGTTCGAAAAAGAATCAGAAGCAAACTTCAGCCTCGTCTCGAGCCGGCGTTTACATCCGCGGTCTCGTGGTAGAGGCGTGGAAAAAGGGAAACGGTTGCAATAAACTCACTCCTGATTGGCGACAGTACTTCCTGTAGATTCCATGACTCAGCTATGACTCAGACCAATCGCTGGAGATTGTTTGCAAATGGCGGTATCCGTTTCAGGAATTGACGGTGAAAGCGGCGGCCTACTTTCGTGAGAAGAGGAAGTAATGCATTTCCAATGGGGCAACTCAGTGCTCGCTCAGTCCATTATTTTTACAGTCTATGCCCAGGACATGTCGGTCATTGCGCCAGACCACCACCATGAGACCCTCTGCCTCTTCGCCATAGACTCCCCCGGTGTCCTGTCATCCTCGGTCTGCCTTTGCTGGAGAAGCGCAACCCCAATATGAACTGGTCAGAACGCAAACTCCTGTTCACCTCTGCTCACTGCCAGCGACACTGTATTCAAGTTCCCAGGGGGTCTGTTCCTGCAGTCTCACGGCCGATTGTGGCCGCTGTCCTCATGGATATCAGCACGACAGGTGTGGAAGAGGGGTTGCCGGTCCAATACTGGGATCTGCAGGTGGCTTTCAGCAGACAACGTGCAACACAGCTCCCTCCACATCGGTCCTACGACTGCGCCATTGATCTTCTACTGGGAGCGGTGCCCACCCGAGGACGGGTGTTCCCGGTGTCGCAACCTGAGTCAGCTGCTATGCAGTCCTACATCCGGGAGGAGTTGGCAAAGGGTTTCATCCGACGTCGACGTCACCTGCCTCTGCTGGCTTCTTCTTTGTGAAGAAGAAGGATGGTGGTCTGAGGTGTCGACTACCGCAACCTGAATGAAGTGACTGTTAAATACCGTTACCCTATGCCTCTGGTTCCCTCTGCGCTGGAGCAGCTCCGCTCAGCCCCCCTTTTTAACTAAACTGGACTTGGGGAGCGCTTATAATCTCATCCGAATACGGGAGGGGGACGAATGGAAGACCGCTTTTTCGACCACCTCAGGACATTATGGGTACCTGGTCATGCCCTTCGGTCTCTGTAACGCTCCCTCAGTATTCCAGGCTTTTGTCAATGACATTTTCCGTGACATGCTGCAACGTTTTGTTGTCGAGTACATCGACAACATCATGGTTTATTCCAACTCATTTGAGAAACAGGTCACACATGTCTAGCAGGTGTTGCAGCAAGCTTTATGCCAAGGGGGAGTAATGCGAGTTTCACAGGACCTCCATCACTTTCTGGGATATATAATCGGTCCAGAAGTCCAGACTGTGGAGGCTGTGCAACAGTGGCCTCAGCCAACCACTGTCAAGGAGCTGCAAAGATGCATCGGGTTCGCCAACTTCTACCGGCATTTCATCCGTGGCTTCAGCATGGTGGCAGCTCCTCTCACTGCCCTCCTGAAAGGGGCTCCCAAACGCCTGTTCTGGACTCCAGCTGCGGCAGAGACGTTCCGGACACTGAGCAGGGCTTCACCCAGGCACCTATCCTCCGTCACCCGGACCCAGGTGCACAGTTCATTGTGGAGGTGGATGCCTCTGACACGGGAATAGGAGCTGTGCTGTCACAACGCCAGGGTCAACCATGTTTCCGTTTGCCTACTTTTCCAGGAAGTTAAATGATGCAGAGCAGAACTACGGCGTGGGTGACCGAGAACTGCTGGCCATGAAGGAGGCGTTCTCCGAATGGAGACACTGGCTTGAGGGGTTGGCTTAGCCTTTCCTGGTTCTAACGGACCACAAGAATCTGGAATACATTAAGACCGCCAAGCGGTTGAACCCACGGCAGGCACGCTGGTCCCTGTTCTTCTCACGCTTCGGTTTCCGGATCACCTATCGTCCAGGCTTGAAGAATAGAAAGGCCGATGCCCTATCTCGTCTTCATGACAACTCTGGGGAGGGGTCGGTAGCACCAGAGACTGTCCTGCCCTCATCATTGATCCTGGCTCCCGTGCAATGGGACGTAATGACTGAGCTTAACACAGCGGAGGCACGACCACCATCCTGCCCAAGTAATAAGGTGTATGTTCCTCCGTAAATCTGATGCACGTGGAACCAGCTGTAGGCCTGTTTGTGACAATTTTGAGGGAAAGCTTTAATTATTCAGTGGCTGCGAGTTATTAATTCAAGGGAACAAATTGCTAACTTGTGGGAACAAATTAATTACTTTTTTTTACTAATTTCAGGTCACGGGCTGTTGTTGCTCCCTTAACTAGTCAGACTATTGTCTGTAAAGCTTTCGTTTGCTCACCTGAATGCCAGAATGCTTTAAATTTTGTCAAAGCTCTTCTTTGCACTGCCCCTGTCCTGGCTGCTCCAGATTTTGAGCGTCCCTTTAAGTTTTGCTACAATAAGATGAACATATTGTTGAGCATCCCCTTTCTTATTTTTCCAAGAAATTTACCATTCATCAAATCCAGTATAGTACAATTGAGAAAGAAGCACTTTCTCTCTCCAGCATTTTGAAGTTTATATTGGTTCCAGTTCTCACCCTGTAACCGTTTAGCCTGATCACAACCCTCCACAACCTCCAGCTGTACTTTTAGAAATTCTAGGAACTACAAGCAGTCCAGCATTTTGTGAACGAAGTGTTCTG
>NC_050534.1:2539088-2543406 GCF_002922805.2 Oryzias melastigma
GTCTCCTGAAATCTCCTCCATGTTCTGGAGATTGTGCTGGGAGACACATTAAATCTTCTTGCTGCAGCATGTGTGGATGTGCCATCCTTGAGAAGTTGGACAACCTGTGCAACTTCTGTAGGGTTAAGGAATCGCCTCATACTGCCAGTAGGGATAATTATCAAGCCAAAATCAGCACGAGTGGAAAACCAACCAAAAAAGATCAAGAGGGAGAAACTTGAAATGACCTCCACATGTAACACCAGTCCTGTTTTGAGGGTTTTCTAATTGTTGCCACTGAAGTGCACCTGTTGATAATTCCATCAACACCAATACAGCTGAAATTGATTAACGAGGCCCTCAGCTGGTTAACCAACCAGAAAATTATCACAGGTTTAATTCAATTCATGCCAGGCCCAATAAAAGAAGTGTTTCTTTAATTTTTGTCAGCAGTCTATTTTCTTGGCCTTAAAGCTGCCCTCCTATAAGCTACGTTCATTCCAGGCACATGATGTTCTAAAAGCATGTACTTGAATGCAGGCTTAGCATATGGCATTCAAACTGAGGGGGACATAACAATATGGCACCTGACATTACCAGCTGGAAACAGCAACGATACAACTTACCCAAACTGTAACCCAAAAGTGTTAAGAATTTAGTAGCTTCAGTTTGTCCAAACCCTCTCCGTCTGATTCCTTCCATTTATCTCCAGAAGATCTAACTTCCATTGATGAATCCATTACTGATCCTCTCAACCCTTGTTGCTCCCTCTCCTACTTCATACTTCCCCTAACTCTTTAGTCACCTTCCTTCATTCGTTCCAACCTGCTTGTACTCCTCCTCACCTCCGCTTTCCTCCTCTGCTCCCTGTAACCACACTGTTAAATTCCTCTCATTTACAGATACTCTGAATTGGGCAGCTGACCTCTCAAAATGTTTCTCCACCTGCTCCCTGCAGTAACTAGTCAATGGGTCTTTGTCTTACAAAAAGCAGGAACTCCCCTCAGATGTTTTACAGCTCGAACAGCGACGTCACATGATGCAAGTCAACATGCCTGCGAGGTTCATCAAGCATCTGTGAGGAGCCCAGCAGAGTGAAAGTGCTTGTCTGCTTTGGGCGGCAGCGGCTGCCCACTGTCTGGACCTGTTGTCTCCAGTTATTCCGCTCAGTGAGATTTGTGTGAAGTTTAGGAAGACGACCACAATGTTTAAGACACTGCCAGGCTGAGACATGCTCACATATTGTTTTCTCACTGACTCACCAATCAGTAAAAAGTCAACTTTTGCTGATATTCTGACTTTCGAGAAAGTGAACATGTGCAGCATCAGATATTACATTTGAGGCCTTTTTGTGATATATCCCTTCACTAGGAAACACGTCTCTCTACCGATAGTCTGTAAAAGTTGTCTGTTTCTTGACAGTTTGCAGTTGTTTGCTTCTCAGATGTTGCGGCTCTGCTGATTACCTCAGAGCAGCGTTTTCAGCCTTTTGTTTCAAAGTCGTCGTCTGTTGCAGGAATCCAGATGGTAAAGAAGTCACAACCCAAAAAAGCTAATCATGTGGTGTGTGATTTCACTCGTCTGGGTGATTTTTTTTTTTTTTCTTTCCAAACCTCCCTCGTTTTCAGTAAATGTGGCATAGGATGGAGTATGTCAATACTTCAGGGAAACCCGTGCAACCCCCTCCCACTGTGTGCAAACACTGTTGTTTGTGAGTTAAGCAACATATCGACCGTGGTCAGTAAATCAAGCTCCTGTGTGACATTCCCACCCAGAGACCTGCATCTGCGTTGCATCTGGAGGTGGAGAGGCCGGCTGTCTGGAAAACACCCCCAGAGGCCCTTCAGGCTGATGTGCAGAAGATCATCTGGAAAGAAAAACTGAACTCATCTGCAACCTGGAGGGTGTGAGGGTACAAGCAACCACGGGCATTTCAGCTTGAAAAAAACCCTTACAAATGTTAGAAAATGTTTAAGACCCACTCCCATTAAAATAGTGTTTTTAACATGTTCTTGTAGCATTTTTCTGATGATAGAGGACAGATATTGAGAAAATCAAGGTTGAAATTTCTGAGTATTAGTTTTATATAGCAATTCTCCTGCTCCTTTCTGTACGTTTTTCAGCACATTAAAAACTAAATCACACTTTCCGCGATTTCAGCAATAGACCTTTTTTACGGTGACGTCAGACAAACTGGCGACAGGGCCAAAAATGCGAATAGTTACTTCCAGTGTTCGGATTTAGAACGGCAACGCTGTTTGCCTCACTTTTACATAAATAATAAAAGGTAACCTTACCAATTTCAACAGAAAAATTTCCAATATTTATTTTATAAATGTCCTGCTGAACTGTATTCTCATTTCCTGTCTTAGATCGTTCACAAATCTAAATATAAATTTGAATAATCCTTCAATATTGGATGTTTTATTAAAAATATCAACCTTTCATTTAAGCAGATATTATTGTAACAGGTTCTATTTTGGTTTTTGTTATTTACACGTATTTGAAGTGCGATCAGCACAAAACTGATAGAAATTCATGTTGTTCACATTTAAAACCTTCACCAAAGACAAACATCTCTGCATTGCTGTACACATTTTAATCACTTCCCAGGATAAATGTACTTATTCTTTTAGAGGATAATTGTAAAAACAGGAATGGTTTAGTTCAGTAAAAATGTTCAGAGCAGCTATGGAGCCACGTACTTTCAGCCTTCAAAATAAGAGCGGCCAAGTAAAAAACAATAATCTCAGGGTGAACGTATTTTATAACATGTGGAAATAGTCACTTTCATACTTTTGGCAATTAATTTAATCATTTTTTACTTCTATTTTCCTGCAGATCAGACACATTTATGAACAAAAACAAGTAACTCACTGTAGAAAACATTACAACAGTACAACAGGAATAAATTTGACTTTAATGTGTGAGAAAAGATCTTCTGCAGCTCCACGTCTCATAGACAAAGCTAATGCTAGCATTAGCATTAGCACAGATTAAAAGAATAAAATCATAATTACCTTCATAACCAAACAAGCAGCATTCAATGAAGTACTTGTAACCCTTTGTCTAACTTTAACCGGGTTGTCAGAGAGAAATAATCCATGACTCGTTTAATCTCATCCAGAAGAATTTAGGGAAGCAGCTGGGCTGCAGGCAGGATTACTGACATTTGAACTCTGATTTGTAAAAGATCTAAAAGGAGAAAACGAACACAACTCAGTAGGAGGACATTTATAAAATAAATATTGTACACATCCCAGATGGAATTGAGGTTACCTTTTAACAGCGGTAAGCAGTCAGCTTTCCCATTCTAAACCATTTAAATTGGAAGCCACTCTGCACATGACCGATGATTGGTGACGTCACGTGTAAAGGGTCTATCTTGGTATCAAAACGTTCAGCTTGTTCAGGACATTACTGCTTGTATTTTTTTCTATGTATTATTATTTATTCATAAATCTTATACACTTTTTAAATATTGAGCAAAATACACTCCAAATTAATCAGAAAATCTTCAGATTTCTAAATTTTAAGTAGATCAGCAACAAGCCTGTAAATATATTGATGGGCTACGTTCTAAAGGGTTACCAAACAGGACAGTTGGAGGCTGACTCCACTCTTAGCACAGATTTTAAAAATGGGCAGGGCTAGGGGAGGCAGGCTAAGCGGAGGAGGTGTGGATGTGGTTGACAGTGACAGTGAGTTTAGCTTGAGGTAACTAAAGGATCTTTGTATTATTGTCTCTATGAAAATAAAAATAAATAGATAGAAATCACAAGGTTCAGCAGGCCCAAGAAGGCTGCCTCCCCATCCCACAGCGTCTCTTAATCTGTTGGTCAGCCAGTGACCAAGAGACAAGAGCGACCTCCGCTGCTCTTGGCGTCAACATCGCAGCGTGAGCGCTGCCATTTTCAGCGTCATGGGTTGAGCCCCAACGCTGTCAGAATAAGTCGGAGAAGACAGTTATTTGATTAGCTCCGCCACTCTGCAAGAGTGGTCGCGTGGTGAGCTTCAACTCTTGAGCGTGTCGAGTGTTCAAAGATGGGCGGGGCTTTTATACTGGAGCTCAGAGCATGATGCCATGAAACTTCTTGGCCTCGCACCAGTTGACCAATCTCAAAATTCAACTGTAATACCTCATTTCAGCCTGTTGGGGGCCAGCACACAGACGGTTACTGACTATAATTTCAGGAATTTAAAAAATTCATTTTATTATTATTATTATTATTATTATTATTATTATTATTGTTATTTTTTAACTTGTCCTGTCCAACAGCTGAGCCAACAGATGTGGGCTGAGAGCTTCTTGTGTTGGGCAGATTTTACTGTCACAACA
>NC_050534.1:2543502-2543798 GCF_002922805.2 Oryzias melastigma
TCATCCCTTTCGGGGTCGCGGGGTGCCGGAGCCTATCCCGGCTACTGAAGGGCGAAGGCGGGGTTCACCCTGGACAGGTCGCCAGTCTTTCACAGGGCTTATATTGATTACGTTTTATTTTATTTATTTATTTATTTTTCTTTGTTGTTGGATCGGACGGAAAAAAGGAAGAGGGTGGGGGAGGGGGGAGAATGCACAGGTCATTTTTAAGATTGACTTTTCCAGAAAAAATTGTACATCGTCAAAAAAGGCCGGCCAACCCTGAAGCTAAAGAGCCCGTCTCAGCAGGGAAAAGG
>NC_050534.1:2543835-2545403 GCF_002922805.2 Oryzias melastigma
TTGGCCAAAATAGTCTCTACATTTAAACTAAACATACTCACATATACTATACATACACTACACATGTACTCAGTTCAACTGTAACAGCAGCTCACACACTCCATCATACAAACCCATTCAGATAAGGACTTTCATAAAAAAAAAAAAAAATCATTTTAAATTGTCAAAAATTTGGCAACAACTGACAGACAGCACTTTTAAAGCCCCATTTATAGAGGTCAACAGCCAAAAAAAGCTGATTGAGGGTTTGGTCACCCTTTAATCTTTTACAATATATATATATATATTTTTAATGGAGTTCACCTGGTGTTTTTACGGAGCCCCTAAAGGGACATAGGAAAAAAAAAATGTAAGTAAAAAAAATCAGTCACTATCTTGTGTGCACCACTTACTATCTTGTGCGCACCACTTACTATCTCGTGGGCACCACTTACTATCACGTGTGCACCACTTACTATCTCGTGCGCACCACTTACTATCTCGTGGGCACCACTTACTATCACGTGTGCACCACTTACTATCACGTGCGCACCACTTACTATCTCGTGGGCACCACTTACTATCTTGTGGGCACCACTTACTATCTCGTGCGCACCACTTACTATCTCGTGGGCACCAGTTACTATCTTGTGGGTACCACTTACTATCACGTGGGCACCACTTATGCTTCATTTCTCCGGATGAAGAGCCGCTCTTCCTCAGGGCTTCTCCTCCGTGTTCGGAGCTTCCTTCATAGCCTCCAGAGCGTGAAGCCAAAGAATCAGTCTCAGATCTTAGGGGATCTTTTTATTCTTACTTTTCCTTGCTTTGCCAATTGACAACAACTGTCGGCACGTTAACGTGCTGCCTTTTATTCTTTCTCTCCTCGCAGCACGAGCTGCTTCCCTCACGCAAGCGAGAAAGCAATCTTTTCCCCGCCCTCTCTTGTACCGCATCAAGCTAAAACGCACAGGTTGAAGCACACACACTGATTTCACAACACCTGCGATCTCCTTGCAAAAAATAATAAATTCTTAACATACAGTATTTCTCTTATTCGCGGGGGTTAAGGACCGGAGACATGCGCGCGCGCACACACACAAACACTAGTTCCCGTCTCTGTCTCTCCCATAGACTGTATATAAGGATAACTGGACTGAACAACCCCCCCTCCTTCCGTGTTCCATATAGAAAGTACCACTGGGTTGCAGAAAGGCCAAAGTTCCTTTGACTTCCATTGAGAAACAGACAGTTATTTTTGGTGAGTGGTGAGACGTGGTGAGAGAAACGAGGGGAGAGAGACGAGGGGAGAGAGACGGGGTGAGAGAGACGAGGTGAGAGAGATGAGGTGAGAGAGACGAGGGGAGAGAGACGTGGGGAGAGAGACATGATGAGAGAGACGTGGTGAGAGAAACGAGGGGAGAGAGACGTGGGGAAAGAGACGATGTGAGAGAGACGTAGTAAGAGAGACGAGGTAAGAGAGACGGGGTGAGAGAGACGATGTGAGAGAGACGGGGTGAGAGACACGTGTGGAGAGAGAAGAGTTGAGAGAGACGAGGGAGAGAGACGAGGTGAGAGAGACGTAGTGA
>NC_050534.1:2546006-2546291 GCF_002922805.2 Oryzias melastigma
TTTTGGTGAGTGGTGAGACGTGGTGAGAGAAACGAGGGGAGAGAGACGAGGGGAGAGAGACGGGGTGAGAGAGACGAGGTGAGAGAGACGAGGTGAGAGAGACGAGGGGAGAGAGACGTGGGGAGAGAGACATGATGAGAGAGACGTGGTGAGAGAAACGAGGGGAGAGAGACGAGGGGAGAGAGACGTAGTAAGAGAGACGAGGTAAGAGAGACGGGGTGAGAGAGACGTGGTGAGAGAGACGGGGTGAGAGAGACGGGGTGAGAGACACGTGTGGAGAGAGAA
>NC_050534.1:2546482-2560927 GCF_002922805.2 Oryzias melastigma
GTGAGAGACGAGGGGAGAGAGACATGGGGAGAGAAGAGGTGAGAGAGACGAGGGGAGAGAGACGTGGGGAGAGAGACGGGGTGAAAGAGACGTGGGGAGAGAGACGTGGTGAGAGAGACGTGGTGAGAGAGACGAGGGTAGAGAGACGGGGGAAGAGAGACGAGGGGAGAGAGACGGGGGGAGAGAGACGTGGTGAGAGAGACGTGGCATCTACTAAGGTTTTTTTTGGCTAATTTGGACTACAGCTCATATAACTTAAGCAAAACACTAAATATTTTTCCAAAATGGCATGGATTGAGCAATACTTTACGTATTTTTACAACAAGTTTTTCTGACATTTAGGTAAACTTCAGCACTCTTTCCTAGTTCTTTAACACAATTTTCAGTCTTTTAGTAAATTTAACATTTTCCAAGTAGCTTTTGCATTTTTAGCAAAACCCTTCAGCAATTAAAGAAAATAGTGTGACCATTCTCAGCAAAAAGCTCCACTATCCTCAGTGACTACTTTCAGCAAAAGGCATTCACACTAGCATTTTCACAGATAATGCAACTTTTGTAGTTTAGATCGTTGTAAATCATGAGTAGATGAAAAAATGCTGTTGGAAAAGAACGTATTTTTTGACGTAATTAATTTTCTGGGCGGGCTTCAAGTTCCCTGCTCCGCTCGATTCTGAAACATGCACTTACAGACAAATAGATCCATGAAGCTCTTTGTTTTCCTCGTCTGAGCTGGAATCTGGATGTCTGGATAGCTCCAATATTCCTTCAAGTTCGTTGGAGAGCGTCTAAACAGAGAGCCCTCACATATGGGTGACAGGAAGTGGGGTTCCAACAGTCTCGCTCAGAACTCAGAGGTTAATAAAAAAACAGTTTTGTGAATTTTGGTTAAAAATATATAATTATAATTAAAAGACATCTACCTGAATGTTTTCTGTCCAGGTTATACCTTGCCTTGGCTGTAGCTGGGATAGGCTCCAGCAACCCTAAAAGGGATTTAGCAGGTTTAACAAATGGATGTTGATTAGAAAATGGGCGAACAATATGAGGCAGCTTTGTGAGCTGTTGGTGACACATGAAGCTGAACTGTGACTGTTTGGAGGTAAAAAAAACAGAACTTAATGGTAGTTTGCTCTCATGCCAAGGCAAACTGCAACCAAGAAGTGGAACCTAAATCAACTTTTGGTCAACCAGTTTCATGCCCTGATGTGTATGTTTTTGTCATGTTTCCAGCTGTCTGTCAAAGCCCAGTAGCATGACCTTGTCATCGCTCAACTTTGGTTTATGTCAGGACTACCAGTCCTGACAGCATTAGTTATGACAGAGCTAACAAAAACAAGATCACAAACACATTAACTGCAATTACAAGCTTGTAAAGCCTGTTGTAGAGCTGTGGTTGCCGAGCGACAAGACTTGACTTGTCAGGAGCATATGCCGGATAAAACAAAACACATGTTGCATCCATCCTCCCTTTATGATCTCTTAATTTTTACAATGGCTGATCAAAGTTGCCACATCAAGGGGGAGATGTGAAGCTCAATGAGTTGTGCAGACGGCGAGAACAGTGGGACCCCGACCCAGAATCTTTTTCAAGAACCCGACTGCACACGTACCAAAGCAAGCTGGACCACATCAAACCTTGTCTAGAGATTAAAAGCACCTCAAGAGAGCTGTAATGTTTATCAAGGAGCTCTCTCTAAAGAAATCCCGTACCTGACACTACGTTTGTTTGCCTTTTTCACCTGGAGAAAGCCATATTTGACAGTGGCAGATTTACCATTTGCCACCAAATCAAAAAGTTATTCACTTCTGATTTTGTGCAGTTTCAAAGAAGTACTGTAATTCCAGTGAAACACTTAGTCGGTGTGTGAACAGGGTAATAACTCAGCTTTAAGCACAAAAGGCAGTGAATAATGACTGGACTGTAAATCCTCAAAATAAATATTACATGTGTCTCTAAACTTAGAAGAAGGCATTAGAAGCTATTACACAGTAGCTCCTGGACAAACGCTGTTATAGACATTTACAAGTTGTCATAGAAACCCCCTGGGCTAGCATCTGCTGAAAAACAGCAGCAGCAGATGCCTTTGTGCTGAAGTGCTCACAGTAAAAGCTGTCGAATGCGGCAGGATAATGACTGTAATGGAATTCAAGCTCATCTGGCTTTCATTTCAGCCCGCTGTGTTTTCTATGAAGCGGCCAGCGGGTGGAAAGCACAAGTCAGCGGGCATGGAAGTTTCCAGGGTGGGTGCTTCCCAATAAGACGGAGTTCTTGACAGAGGAGTCAGGGGAAACTCACAATGTCATCCTGAACCGTTCTGATTTTTTGTCATCATCACTTGTCTGCAGTTTGACCAGGAAATAGACTGTTGATGCTTCTTCACCCTCGTGGTCTCTTATGGAGTCTGAATGACCCCACCCTTACATTGATGTGTGATATCTCCATGACAAAGATGGACAGGATTTTATGTCTGCCACAGACACCAGTGTAGATACAAAATCCTTGAAAAAAAAAGTGTCTTGTGGGGTCAAGATGATTCCACTTTAATGTAAACATGCCTAGGATAGCAGAAGGGTTAAAGAAAACCCAGAAGAGTTTAAAGACTAAAGGACATACTCTAATGTTATTATCATTTTATGACATTAGGGACACTCATGAGACAGAATCATTCCATTAAAGAAAAATCTCTATTAAAAAGTTATAACTAAACTCATGGTGAAACATGTTCTGTTGACAAACTGTTTCGCTGAAGTTACCATGACAGTATTACTCATTCTGTAGTTTGTATCATAAACACTTGCTTTGGCCAACCTGGTGGAGTGACTGCAATGCTAGCTCAGGGATTTGACCTGATGGATGAGGAACCCGTTTGGTAAAAATTTCCAGGTTGTGTTCAAACCCATTAAAAAAAAAAACGCTCTTCAAGGGTGTATTCAGACTGGAAGAGTCAGTTGGTCCGGACTGAGTCCTGAACCTTGTCTTTGGTCTGGATTCAGACTACCATCAACTGGACATTTCTGTTTCAAACCAAAACTTGTAAACAAAACCACTTGACTAAAGATCCCTTCAGTCATTGGCCAGGAATTACTAGGGGGGGGGGCAAAAAAACGAGAGAAGGAATAATGATAGTCCTGCGCTTTCCAATCCTTGTCGGGATATTTCACTTATTCAAAATTTATATTTGGCTGACGGATTCTTCAACGTCTGTATCAATGTCAGGTCCAACACTTTTTACTGCTACTTTGGTATGATGGAGGCATGTTGCAAGATGGTTACTGAGGGGACGACAGCAAAGAAGGTACACTGATAAGTGTTTATGACATGTAGATTGTTCCTATATTCATTCAACCACAATTTAATAAGTTACTGTATCGTATTGCTGCTCTGCTACTCTGTTTACATCCCATAATTCCCGGCTACGGTGGGTGTTTGGTTCAGTTGTTCCACTCCGAGCACATAGTCTATTCAGACTGAAGAAACTCAGAGCGAACCAGAGCTCAGTCTGACTGGAAATGAACTGAAACCACCTTGAAAGATGGTCAGAGAGCGGTTCCAGGGTCCACTTAGGTGTATTCAGAATGAACAGTTGTTCCAGATTATCAGGGGAAATGCATTCTGGTCCACTTAAAGCAAACCAAATGTGTCCAGTCTGAATACACCCTCAATGAGATATCGCTTAGAATAATTGTTGTTCCTTGTGCATTGTTTAGCTCTGTTTAGGATCACCCCTCAGTGATGTTGATCCTTGTTTGAACCGGAGCCGAGATAACCCCTTGAATGAATGAATGAGTGAATGAATGAATAACTTTATTGTTATGTGCGTACATTATACAAAATTGAGTGCAGTCCTCTTTTGTTGCATTTGTAAATAAAAATAAAAATAAATAAATAAAATAACTAAAATGAATCAAATACATAACTACATGGATAAATTCAAACACCCTCATTCATACAACCATACAAAGAACTTAAAACATTGCATCCCTTAACTATAAACCACAGACATTCGTTATTAGCATGACTTATTCTTCTTCTTTTCCTTTCGGCTTTTCCCTTCAGGGGTCGCCACAGCGAATCAGTTTCCTCCATCTAAGCCTGTCTTCAGCATCCTCCACTCTAACACCAGCCACCTTCATGTCTTCATTCACTGCATCCATAAACCTCCTCTTTGGTCTTCCTCTAGACCTCTTTCCTGCAGCTCTAGACTCAGCATCCTTCTACCAATATATTCACTGTCTCTCCTCTGAACATGTCCAAACCATCTCAGTCTGGCCTCTCTGACTTTATCTCCAAAACCTCTAACATGTGCTGTCCCTCTGATGTATTCATTCCTGATCCTATCCATCCTGGTCACTCCCAAAGAGAACCTCAGCATCTTCATCTCTGCTACCTCCAGCTCTGCTTCCTGTCTTTTCTTCAGTCCCACTGTTTCTAGTCCAAACAACATGGCTGGTCTCACCACAGTCTTGTACACCTTTCCTTTCATTTGTGCTGAAACTCTTCTGTCACACATCACACCTGACACTTTTCTCCACCCATTCCAACCTGCTTGCACTCTCCTCTTCACTTCTTTTCCACACTCTCCATTACTCTGTACTGTTGACCCTAAATACTTAAACTCCTCCACCTTCTTTATCTCTTCTCCCTGTAACCTCACTCTTCCACTCTGGTTCCTCTCATTCACACACATGTACTCTGTCTTACTGCGGCTAACCTTCATTCCTCTCCTTTCCAGGGCAAACCTCCACCTCTCTAACTCCACCTCCACCTGTTCCCTGCTCTCACTACAAATCACAATATCATCTGCAAACATCATAGTCCATGGTGATTCCTGTCTAACCTCATCCGTCAGTCTGTCCATCACCATTGCAAACAGGAAGGGGCTCAGAGCTGATCCCTGATGTAATCCCACCTCCACCTTGAACTCCTCTGTCACCCCTACAGCACACCTCACCACTGTCTTACAGCCCTCATACATGTCCTGCACTGCTCGGACATACTTCTCTGTCACTCCAGACTTCCTCATACAATACCATAGTTCCTCTCTGGGCACTCTGTCATAAGCTTTCTCCAGATCTACAAAGACACAGTGGAGCTCTCTCTGACCTTCTCTGTACTTCTCTATCAACATCCTCAAAGCAAATGTTGCATCTGTAGTGCTCTTTCTTGGCATGAAACCATACTGCTGCTCACAAATGTTCACTTCTGCTCTTAGTCTGGCTTCCACTACTCTTTCCCACACCTTCATTGTATGGCTCATCAGCTTTATTCCTCTGTAGTTACCACAACTCTGCACATCTCCCTTATTCTTAAAAATGGGCACCATCACACTTCTCCTCCATTCCTCAGGCATCTTCTCACCACCTAAGATCCTGTTGAACAACCCGGTCAAAAACTCCACTGCCATCTCTCCTAGACACTTCCATACCTCCACAGGTATATCATCAGGACCAAGAGCCTTTCCACTCTTCATCCTCTTCAAAGCCCCTCTCACTTCACCTTTACTAATCTTTCTTACTTCCTGCTCCACAACCGTCACCTCTTCTACTCTTTGTTCTCTCTCATTCTCTTCATTCATCAACTCTTCAAAGTATTCTTTCCATCTTTCCATTACACCACTGACACCTGTCACCACATTACCATTCCTATCCTTGATCACCCTAACCTGCTGCGTGTCCTTCCCATCTCGATCTCTCTGCCTTGCTAGTCTGTACAGGTCAGTCTCTCCCTCCTTACTACCCAACCTAGCGTACAAGTCATCATAAGCTCTTTGTTTGGCCTTTGACACCTCTACTTTCACCTTACGCTGCATCTCCCTGTAC
Organism: Oryzias melastigma; assembly: GCF_002922805.2. Taxonomy (NCBI): domain Eukaryota; kingdom Metazoa; phylum Chordata; class Actinopteri; order Beloniformes; family Adrianichthyidae; genus Oryzias; species Oryzias melastigma. Next base: position 2,552,303 of record NC_050534.1, read on the forward strand.
TCCTGTCTACTCTCCTCAGTCCTCTCAGTGTCCCACTTCTTCTTAGCTAGTCTCTTACTCCGTATACACTCCTGCACCTCCTCTTCCACCACCAAGTCTCCTTATCAACTCTCTTTCCTGATGACACACTAAGTACACCCCTACCTGTCTCCCTGATCACATTAGCTGTAGGTATCCAATCATCTGGGAGTTCCTCCTGACTAGGGCTGTGGATCGTTGCTTAGGTGCCGATCCGATTCGATTCACGAATCAAGCTCAACGATTCACAAATCAAACCACGATTCTTACTTTTTAATATAATGCTTATTGCTATGTGTATGTATATTTACTAGATGGATGAAAATTGAAATTATTTGTATTTAATCATCATTTATACTTTCATTTAGAACAGGAGGTCAGAATCAACAAAACTGATAAAAAAAAACACAAAGATTGAGATAGAATGAAATTTTGTTCGTCATTTTAAACTATTTTTGTTAATCTTCTGGTTCAACAGTAACATAAATGTTAAGTTCAAACAACCTGAAACATTTCTCTAAAAGGAAGACAAGTTAATCGATTGATAATAACTGCTATCTCACCAGCAGCGCCACCACCGGAACAGCTGTACCCTCTTTTAGGTGACGATCCAGAACCTGAACCAGTTCTGATGAAGGAGAAGCCCTCTGCCTGCCTGACCTGTTTCCAGACCCTGGTGTCTATGAAGGGCAACAAGTTTCTGAGTGTAAATATATCTGTGCTCATACATGTGATCCTCCAGCTGAAAACCTTCCCAGGGAGTGGCTGACAGGTGATGTGAGAATTTGAGCAAATATGTGATAAACAGGGGGGAATTGATAGAGTTGTACATACACTTATCTTATATTTGCTTTGTATGATTTTAACCTCTTTTTTCTTTCTGCTCATTTGAGGTCGTGCTCAGCTGGTATCTGGAAGGATGCAGTCATCCTAAGCTGAAGGCTGTCTGGAGGCTGACACATTACAGATACTCAAAGAGGCTGACGCTGACCTATTGCATTGAACTAAGACCTTAATGATAGTAGAACCAGTTTGAGGCTGTTTTTGCTTCCACACCTTTAGAACAGCAAATGTAAATCTAACTGAGACCACCCCTGAAAGGTTATACATATGGAAACCCTGGACCAAGATCTTCAGAGCGGGTGGAGACTGGTTTGAACATTCTCTGTCTGTTCTCCTTGTGCAAGTAAAATCTGATTTAAGAACTGAGCCCTCTCTTGTCTTCCTTTCAGAGAAATGTTTCAGGTTGTTTGAACCTAACAATAAACTACTTAAAAAGGATAAAAATCACTGCTGTTTTGGATAATTCAACAACAAAACCTGAAAATGTTCCCCACAGTTTTCTATCCTCAAAGTTGTTCAATATTTTACGTTCTAAGGATCACATTTTGGTGCAGAGCCTGTATGAAACAAAGTTTTTATTTTTTTCGCAGCAGAATCAGCTGATTCATGTTACTTTCAGCAGTGCAAGGCTGCGTTTCTTCAGAATAAGCTGAAATTTCGTTATTTGCGTCAAATGTTGAAGAGTTATAACCAAAAGAATGTAAACACTGGAGGTAAAGCTGAGATATTTCGATTATGGGTTCACCCACCAGTCAACAAAAGAAAAACATACCCTAATAATACAATAATTTGATCAGAACAAGTGACTCAACACGAGAGTCAATATACAGTATTTCTCCTAAGTGAAGACAGCCTCCAGTGGTCATGTGAGGTACTACAACATTTGACACTTGTTAGCTTTACATTCTTGAGTACTTCAAATCAGTGAAATCTAACAAAGCTGGAGTTTGTACATTTTCATCTTGGCTGTTCTTAAGCTCGACCCTTGTGTCCCAGGTATTATTTTTTTCCTTGGACCTTTTAAGGTATTTAGAAGGAGTTGCAAAACAAATCTAGAGTTAAAGTAGAGTTGTTTCTGCTGATGTCTTGAAGTTGTCTCTTTTTGTGAGTCCTAATATTTGCAACTAAACTGTCACTGGAGACAAGAATGGCAATGATGATGATTGTCTTAAACAAAATGACTGAGTTTTATTCACTTTTGTGACATTTCTAAGGAAATAATTCAGTATTTCCATAAATAACCAATATATGAAATCCACAAAGTAGAATTTACAGATGTTTCAAGGCTGTTAAACTCCTCACTATACACTTTACTTTTCTCAGACAGGCATGAACATTATAACACTTTACTGTCTGGTTTGAATTTTCAAAGTTCATAGAAAAATGACCCAGACTCAAACAATGAAACCAAAGATCTGGTTGGGATAGAAAATTTATGTAGATTTGGCAATACAGCATGGAGGAGATTGATTGAAAGTGGTCTACAGCCAATCAAGACACAGGCGATAATGTACTGCAAAATAAAAAAAGCATGTAAAATTGCACCGAAAAAAATCTGCAAAACAGCAAGACTGCAAAAGGTGAACCGCAATAAAGCAAAGTACCACTATTGATATTTTCTGTCTCTAATGTCACAACTAAATAAGTCACTGTCCAGTTTTTATGACATGTTCACATGGGACATGCGACGCATGTTATAGAACATGCATTTAGTATTTGGTGTTCAAACTAGACTGTTGCTAACAGATAATGGCATATAAATTCACAGCTGGAAGATGTTTAGTTAGAAATCTGATAAAGGAACATCAGACATTTTCTTTCTCAGCTTGATTCTGATATTTGAAATACTTGGTGTCATGGATTTCCAGACGGTGCCAAACCGCAATTATTCATTTCTTCTCCACTATCAATTTTTAAACAGTTGGCAGTTCCGTGAATTGAAACTGACGCAACCCTTACTTCCCTGCCAAATCTAAGACCCAGATTTGTAAAAGTTTAAAGTTTCTGTACCGTAGTGCCTGGAAATGGTCGTAGAAACTTGCGTAGCGACGTGTCTTGAACACAAAGGCCTAAAATGTAGGATTGAAAGTGGTCGCTTGAACACACCTTTATGAGGCTAGTGTGAACATAGCTTAAGGGAATTGTTTCAAAGGAATCATTAAAGGAAAGTCTAACACGTTAACTTGATTCTTTTCTTTTTGTTTTCTTTTTTATCAAACTTGGACTTACTTTTTACCACTTTGGTTTTTACAGTTCGCCAACTAAATCTTTTTTATGTTTTTCTCTTTTTGTGGCTCAAACTCAACAAACATGTATTAAGTTCTCCCAGAAAGCTGAAACCCATTGATTTCAACTGCTAATTCCCATTCTGAACATGAATTATGGGTTTGAAATAACATCTAGCCAAAACACTGGAAGTCTGAGCTGAGCTTTCCTGTTGCAGCCCGTCTACATTCACAGCGTAATAGGGGCCTGGACAGGGTTCATTACTGATAATCAATTTACTAACCTACATTCCTTCTTTAGAGAACGGACAGACAGACGTCTGGAGAGCCAACGCTGCAAAAAGCCATCAAGTCTGTGCCACATTCTTCTCCGTCTAAGAGGAGGGGAACTTTTTTCCCAAGTTTTCAGCCTCTGATGCAGTATTGGGTGTGGAAAGGGCTCAGTATAGATGAGGTGGCGGTGTGCAGTTGTGGATTTCCTGTACCATGATATATGAAAGGAAAATAACCTTTTGCTGCATCTTTTTAGCAAAACAGTATTAAGTTCAAGCTGGGATGAAAACTCAAAAACGTGTGATTTTTGTGATACTTCTTGGTGTACCCAGAAGTCAAAAGGCACAGAAGTTGACAGCAGCTTTGCTTAATAATTTTTCCTACAATTTACTAGAAAAGTTTTTTTTGTCGAATGATTCCGACGTGTACGAATTCCTGCCCAAAAATCCTGTTTCCACATTAAACCTGGGATCTGATTGCTCAGCTTAAGTGTAACATTTAGGATATAAAACCGATGTGAAGAGAGAGTTGATTGAGTCTTGCCTTAACTCCACTTCAACATTGTGGTTTGCCACATTTTTTATGCAACGGTTGTCAAGAAGGCGGATGCTTGCCAAAGCATAAATCCAGTCCCCTAAGAGACGAGGTTGTTTTTGAATGCAGCTACAGGCAGAGTGAGAAGTCAACTCATCAAATTGATTTCACCTGCAGAACCATCAAACCAGATGGGAGGAAATGGAACTGCTTTGCAATTCACTGCTTTTCCTGTAATACAGCCGTCAATTCATCCCCATAATAAACTTGGTTGAATGGGAGAGCGTACGTGCTCACAGGCATTTTGAATACGCTTTCAGTTCGTCTGCAGAAGTCGTAGAAATGAAGAAAATAGGGCAATGAAACAGCAACAGGTGCACAGTCTGAAACGGAGAAGAATACAAAAATGATTTACATTTGAAAAAAAATAAATATCGGCATTTTTCTCTTGATAAGACGCAGAAAACATAGGAAGACGAAGGGTTTCAGCAGCGTTTGGAATGAAGGAACGTCACCACGCATACCAAAGCTAAGCCTGAAAGCCAGCTCTGCTGCTGGGGTTGATTACAACTCTGTAAACGGGAGGAGAGGCGGGAAATGTTGAAACAGAGAGGTTCAGGAACAGCTGGACATGGCCTGATGATGGTCTGCATTTATGCCGGCTTTACCAGGAACAGTTAATACTCTAGAGGACAGTTCACTACTGAGCCAATGTGAACGGATGCAGTGCAATGATCTCCAGTGATGCGACAGTCACACCGGGCATGTGTGTGTGGTGTATGGTGTTCATACTGACTGACTGATTGGTTTATTTCAAGCATAGATTATGAAAAATACAGGCCAAAACACACAATTATTTCAAACTCATTACAGAAACAATGAAATGCATTGATTAGAAAATAGAAAACGAAAATAAAACACACTTATGTTACATTTGCTTCATTATTTTTTTGTGATTATTAACTAAAGTCAGTAGAGTTTGATTTATATCTTGAAAAGGAGTGGGAAGAAGCAAATTTATATGATCCCACCCCTATTTAATTACTTCATTGCACTGTTTTGTATAATTTTGTAATCCAGTTTTGATCAGATCAAATGTAAATTGTTTTTTTTTATTCCCAATACCAAAGTTGTGTGCTTGTTGATTTTTGATTTATCTCAAACATTATTTCATGATTTCAGTAAACAGTAACAATCATACATCATGTAACAGATATATAATACTCATTGATTATCACCAAAGTACAATTTCATGTTAATGAAGAAAAATAATCATTACACATTGAGATCAAGTTTTAAAGTAACAATAGAGTTCTTATTAATCATTCTCTGAAAGAATTCTTATATATTTTCAGTAAACATTAATGATTCACACAATATGTAATAATCATTGATTATCTTTAGAACACATAATTACATTAATCCTGTAATCATTGCCACATATTTTGGATCAAGTAAAGAAAATGAATACCATATTGATTGTAAACTTTTCAGTTATCATTACTGCATATTACATAACATAAAACTCATTGATTACATTTGAAAAAGCTTTAACTATTTCATCACATTCAAGTTCAGACATTTGGAATTATTCAAAAACAGTTGATCTTTAACTTGTCTTATCTTCATAGATTAGAGTTTCTTTATACATTTTCTTGAACTTATAAATGCTTGAACATTGTTTGAGCTCATTACTTAACTTGTTCCAGAGTTTAGTTCCACACACAGAAACACAGAAACTTTTCTTTGTGGTTCTTATCAATCTGACCTTGAAGTTCCTCCTTCATTTTCTAAGAACTGTTTCTGGATATTGTACGGTAATGTTTTCCCACTAGCTCTGGATAGTAACTGTGCAGTGTAAAGATCAACAAGGTCATACAGTTTTAAAATTCTGGATTGATAAAATAAATTGTTAGTGTGATCAAGATAACCGTCTTTATGTCTAATTCTGATGGTTCGTTTCTGAAGCATAAAGAGAGGATGTAGTGAACTTTTAGAATTATTACCCCAAACTTCTATACACCAAGTGAAATATGGTAAAATTAAGGAGCAGTATAATAAATATCTACAGTTGTATTCTAATATATATTTAGATTTATGTATAATTGAAATACTTTTTGAATTTTAGTTTGTATGTGTCTGATGTGTGCCTTCCAACTCAGTTTGTTATCAATAACAATCCCTAGGAATTTGATTTCTGTAACACTTTCGATTAAGTCATTGTTAACTTTAATTGAGAGCTCTGTATTGGCTTTGTAATTATCAAAAATCATCACTTTAGATTTATAAAAGTCTTACTTGTCTTGGGCCTTCTCATCTTAGTGATTCTCTTTTAAAGTATGAACGCTGAGGTCCTCCGGCACTGGCCTTTTGCTTGTTCCGAGGGTGAGGACCATGACTTACGGTAAGGCTTCGTTTCACCATTACGGTCCTCGTTTGTGGAATGGTCTGCCGGAGAGCCTCAGGACTGCAGAGACGGTTGAAGTTTTTAAGAAGAAGCTTAAAACACATCTTTTTAACTTTTAGATGATTTTATTATTTTTATCGTTGCTATCTTATCACACTTTGTATCTATTTTTATTGTCATAATTATTCAGTTTTTAATTTACTCATGTAATTGTTAGTCATGGTTTCATATTTATCCCTTTTAATAATTTAATTTGACTCTTTTTTATGTTTTAACACCAGTGCTTCTTCTGGGATCCTTTATTCTAGGGTTCGGCTAGCTGTGTCTGGGGTCAGATTATCACCGTGCTCACCTCGACTGGGGCGGGCGAGGTTCTGCACCATGCCTCAAAAGATGTGGTGAGGGCCTTTGTGTTCCGGGGCTGGGTGGTTGCGGCGGGGATGCCCTATGTGGGCGGCGACCCCGGATATGGATGGATCCCTACTGTTTCCTCATTGTGGTGCCAAGTCATGTTGTTTACAATTACTCGTCCATGTTTATGTTTTCATGTGAAGGGTAGAGGTTCATGCTTGGAGGGTGGGTGTAGGATGAATACGTGCATGTGTTGGGTGGGTGGTAGGGAGAATTGAGGTGGGTTGGTATGATTATTTTGTGAAAATTACTTGTTTGCTTTTGTCTTATATATTTGTAATGTTTTTGTTTGTATTGTTTTGATGTATGGCGCTTTGAGCTGCCTCAGGGAATGAAAGTGCTTTATAAATAAAGGTTGGTTGATTGATTGATAAACTTCTGTGGATCCATTCATCAATTTTGAATGATTATAAAGGAAAAGAACTTTAGTTAAACAAGTCCCATAATAATATCAGGTTTTTATTTAATGGGCGGCCGTGGTGCAGTGGTAGGGCGGTCGACTCCTGATCGGAAGTGAGCGGGTTCGATTCCCACCTTACCCACCCATGTCGAAGTGTCCTTGGGCAAGACACTGAATTGCCTCTGGTGGGAGGTTGGCGCCAGACTTCAGCAGCAGAGCCACCATCAGTGTGTGAATGTGTATATGCATGAATGGGTCAGTGACTGTGCAGCGCTTTGGGCCCTCGAAGGAGGGTAGAAAGCGCTATACAAGTACACGCCATTTACCATTTTATTGCTAATGTCTTTATGAGTCCTGTTAAAACTCATTTGATGCTATTTCCATCTTTGCTGGCTCCTTCAAATTACGGTAATTTTTTCTTCCAATTTTCATCTTTTATGATTCATTCGATCTTTCTTGGCCGCACAGAGAATAGAGTAATATATCTACAATGGCAAATCTGACAAATTATCTACTTATAAATGTCTGGTTCACAGATAAAGTATTAACTTGGCGTCATTTTTCTAAAGCCTTTGTAAATCGGAGAACAACCCCTGCCGAAGATTGATTCACGTCAGTTCGGATCTTTTTCTGAACGACTCCTGATGGTTTGATACCTAAAATCTCTGCTCTTTCACAAGTTTATTGTTTTCTGCTACTTTCAGGTAAACAAACTGAAACCAGATACATCCAGATTCATCTGGTGTCCTAAAACGTTAGCAGGAAAAAGCAAAAGCAAAGACATAATTTGCTTGAACTTAGCGGTTCTTCCCCAAGGCTAAAGGATTCATCTGTCTTTTGTTAAATGGCTGAGCAGTCATCGTGGGAGCATCAATCACCTCCCACAAAGGATATGACCTCCTTCAATAATAAGTCTTTTTAACGCAGACCTTACATAACTCATCAACTCCTTCAGTTTAGCCATGGGCTGATCCAAGCATGAAAAAATGCAGGAATGCAGGAAGGCCTCACCATGACACAGGGTCTAAATTTACCCGCCAGCTTCCTGCGATACCCGGTGACCCCCTTTGTACTTTGACCCAGTGGTGACTCACTCCAGCATTTTTTCCCACTTGAACTTTCTCTTTCTTCCTTCTCCCACACACACCTTCCCGTTCAGGTTTCTGGGAAACTCTTTGTGGTAGTCTGAAAGAAGTGAACTACTTCAAATTACGGGATTGTTCTGATGAGGTCCAGCTGAACGGGGAACGACGAAATGCTTGCAAAGATTAGGACGGTGATTTGAAGTAAACTAAGACAAAAAAAGGGAGTCTCAGATTCCAACCGTGAAGGAACTTGTTATAAATTTCTCACAACAAATCAGTCAATGAGATATATGATAATAATTAGTCAAATTATTATCTTCTTCTTCAAAATGAGGGGTTTTAGGAGTGAGACACAGAAAGCTAAAAGTGTTAGCTGCTGATACTCTCAATAGTGAGCAAAACCATGAGGTCATTAAATGTGGATTGCTA
>NC_050534.1:2571116-2579759 GCF_002922805.2 Oryzias melastigma
CTATGGCTACAATTTAACATAAACACCCCCCTTTAAATTCTCACAGTTGGTTGAGTCCACCAAAGTGCGCTTTACCAACATGCCTGGGCCGGACCATTGACGTGAATGACACTCTATTTAGACTGTGTATGGGCCGGACAGAGAAGCAGCTCCGGGCCACACTTATGATTAACGAGTAAAGAAATGTGTAGGAAGCGATAGTGGTTATGGGAACGAGCGGTACGGGCCGCTGCGCGGGGCGGGAAATCAAAGGAGCCGCCAGCTCAGCGCTTCATGGTGAAAAAAAAAGTCTGCGCCACTGATGTTTTTCTATTATCTGTTATATCACGTCTAAATGCCTAAAAACTTAGTGCCGTGGGTTCAGCGCAAAAACGGAGTCACTTTCTCCGCTGCTCCTCTGCAGTGGGGAGGGGCGGGGCTCCTCGTGCGCTCTCTCCACCTGCTCCACATGTGAGAACACACAGGAGGCAGAGCGGCCACGAGCAAAAAGGTCCGAGCTGTGACTGTATTTTTCTAAAGTAGACACAGACAGCGCGCTGTTTTTAATGTAACATAACATGGTTTGTAAGTGCGGTAACAGCAGTAACCTGTCCAAATGCCGCGATAAACACACCAGATTCTAGCAGAGTCGTGTGCAGCATCTGACAGTCCAAATGAGACGTCTAGCGGCGTTATTGATCCAATAGGTGTGTATGCTAGCAGTACACACGAGGATCAGGTGACTTAAATGTTGATTATCAAAGAAAAGTGCCAGAAATTTTGATAAAAGGAGGGGGAATGAATATGGATTGCAGAACTTTAAAAAACAATATCCTATAATATTAACAGGATGAAGCTCATATTGTGCACCAACAATAACAAATTGTCTGACATAAAATGTAAAATTAATTAAAGTGAATTTGAATTTGAACCATATGATTTTTTTTTAAATCCACATTTATTGCTCTTTGAATTGAGGCGATTTGATTTACTCTTCGTGTTGGTTCTTAACTAGAGCTTTGTTTATTAGCTTATTTGTTTACTACCTTAAAATGTATGTAATTATTGTAAAGACATGTTAGTATTTATTCATAATTTTATTTTAATGTCGGAAAGGGTGTAAAATTGACATATTATGTTTCAAATTATTTGTTTGTTATCTATGACACCCTCCCCCCCTTCCCGAACTGCAATAAAAAAATTATTTTTTATTCTAAATGCTTGCCCAATTTTTCATGTGGCGAAAAATTGGCTGGTCTTGACCATTAAAGTCCCGGGCTGAAAAGTTGTCCCACTCCCTGATGTGTTTAGAGGACAGGATGTAAAAGAGAATTTAGCTCGCTGTGAATATAGAACTAGAACTATAGAAAGAGTCACTTTGGGTTCAAATGTCAAAACCAGAAAAATGTGTTTAAACCCAAAATGTAAGAAAATGGGATTGATGGCAGAAACTTAAACATTTAACAAATAAACTAAACTAGGACAAAAACTCATGGAGAAATAAAGAGAGGAAATGTAGATGACCTGACTATATTAAACTGAAAACCAGACACTTTCATACACTGAGGACAATGAAGAGAAATGAAGAAAGCTGTAGAATATCAACATGAACCTGCAGTGACTGACAGGAGACAGAATCTGACTAAAACCCCATTGAAACACCAATCTAGAATCCTCACAACAGTCTGATAATGACATTAAATACTAATAATTTCAGCATTCTGGTGATGAAAGTTGTTGAATCTGTGCTTAAAATATTAGAATTAATATTAAACTTGATTTATTTTGATTCTGCTGCTTTACAATGCGAATATAAAGAGCCTCCAGCGTTTTAATGCTTTGGATGTTTTCCAAGTCTATGACAATAAACTGTTGACATAAAAAATGACACTTGTATCACCTTCACCAACACGGGTCATATAGCTGAGAAGTTATTTTCTAATATATGTATATATATTTAAATTGTCATTAATTTCTATATTATTTAAAGCATTAAAAACAAACAAAAAAAGAACACATTTTTGTTTCCCTTCTTCAACTTTGAGCCCCTGCCCCTAAAAAATCGTGTGCATGTCCCTGCGAGACACCATACTCCTGCGGTCACTTCCACTAGTCTTCTCTGTGTAACGTTAAGTTTCGGCTGATGAAGCAGAAGAACACCTGGTAATTTTTAACAGGAGCCAGTCAGAAGATAAACTGGACTTAAAGCAGCAATCAAAACTTTAATAAAAAGTGCTGATTTGTTGATCGTGATGTAGCATTAGCATGATGCTAATACTAACAAGCTGCTTTGTGTGTCGCCTGTATGTGTTCACAGATCAGTTTACAGTTGGATTATATTTTCACTGACCAGACTTTGAGACGTGGCAGATAGGCAACATTAATTTGTAGGAGAATTGCAAGCCCTAGTGTATTGTGAAGTATTTTTTTAGGATAATCTAAGTTACATGCACTTATGACGTACAGGTGATAATCAATAGAACTCATGGGGTGTTGTCTTGATCTGAAAGTGTCCATAAGATGCCGGTAGGATGTCCACACAAACTATGCTCTCATTGTCTAATTTCCTGATTTGTAAAAGCTAATCAAGGATCAGTGCTTGTCACTGAAAAAGCACTAACAGGCTCCTTGCACAGTAAGCAGGGTTTGGGGTGTGTGAAAAAAATCAAAAACCTGTTTGATGTACCAGTATCTCTCCTCCTCCTCTATTTACAGTTACATGTTGCTTAAGTGTTCACCATAACCTTTGCCAGTTTGAGCAATCTATGGCTTTGATGTTTCCTGTGGACACCTGAGTGCCCCATTCAGGTTTATCCACTTTTGGCCTGCAGACAGCCACTGCCCACCCGTAAGGTATAATATACACAAAAGACAAACCAGCAGAGGCTGCAAAACTGCTAAAACCACCTAGGTAGCCCTAAATGTTTCTATAGCAACCTTCTGAACGTTCATGTCACAGTGATGGTGTTATTTTTTTTTAACTAGAATGTTTGGCAACTGGAAGGATCTAACAGATCTATTAGCAGCTGTCTCCGCTCAACCTTCGGAGGAGATTACTTAACAATCTCTGTTCAATTTCACTGTGCAAGTAACCAATGCAGCCAGACTTTTCTCTGAATTCTAAGCAAGCGTAGGGTCAAGAGTGGGAACAGCTGGTGACACGTTTTCAATTTACCAGACATTAATTCAGAGTCAGCTTCCTTTGCTCTGAAGTTCTTTTGATGTTTGTGCTGCAATACTGGCTTACCAAAGCCTGTTACTGGGGAGCAACCATCCGGAATGTTCTCCAGATGCCCCTGACTTATAATTAACAGAACCAAATCAATCCAGGTTCTACCTGGCAGAACACACCTCATCCAGTTCATCAGCAATGACTATAGCAGAACTTTCAGAAAAAAAACAAGCAAGGTGACAGATTGAGTACCAGGATTGGACAAACCGCCCTGAATACAGGATGTGGAAAAAACAAAATGGCCTCTTTCCTGCCTTTTTTTATGTTACACTTCAACAATTTAGATCAAAAATATATTTTCTGAGAAAAGTAAAAAGTATATTTTAAAGGATTTAGAATGCTAGAAAACCACGATGAGTGGCATTCTCCAAAAATGGAGATAACTTTAAGTGTCGATGAACTTTCTGACCAGAATGACTCCAACAGAACAACAGTGATTCATCCCGGAGACCATGAAAGCCTCAGAATAGACAAAGAGGCGGAACAACAGAAGGACACATGTGAGAGTTGGGGGAGGAAGACAGCGATGACCAAAGAGACTTGTCTAACATTTGTGACAACTATGATACTTCTGTACATTCATTCTGGAAAGTTGTGTGAGTGTGAAAAGTTTTCACAACACTCATACATAGTAGTAGTGGTTTGATGGTCTGGAACTGCAGTTTCAGATCAACTTTACAAAACTAGGGAAACTATCATCCTGAGCTCCACCAGTAGTAGTTCACTTTTGGCTTATCCCTTTCAGGGTTGCCACAGCGTAACAGCACCCACTGTTTCGCATCAGTGATTTGGCAGGGTTTTTACGCCGGATGCCGTTCCTGACACAACCCTGTACTTGAGGGGCACAGGGACCCAGTTAGGCAGCAGCGTCAAGGGTCTTGCCTAAGGACCCAATCTGGGTGGGGATCAGTGGAGAACCCTGGGAATTGAACCCAGGGCTCCTGCATGTCAGCCCTTCACCTAGTCCACTGAGCCACCCAGCCGCTCCTGAGCTCCACCAGTAAACCTGAAAATTTCAATGCTAGCATTGTACCCCTTAAGCTCAAGAGTCCTCAAGTTGTGGAGCAACACTGAAGGAAATAATGGAGGTATTCAAACCAAATAAAGGTTTGTGCTGAAGTTGACAATGTGTCACAAAATCAAAAACTAACACCGTCATAAAAAAACATCACATCAAGGTTGGAAAATTCCAAATGTGCTAATTTTTAAGGTTTTGTTTAAAAAAAAAAAAAATTGACATGAGTGTAATCTGAGGGATCTAAGGTTGTTCAGTGGAATGGAATTGCTTTAGAATGCTGCTCCCCTGACCCAGAAAAAAGTCCAGGATGACCTCAAGAAATGGATGGATGGATCCAGTTCTGAGGGATTAATGAATGTTTACTGAGGCCATAGTCCACCATAGTCTGGAAATTTAACCACCTCAAATCAACCCCCAATACTGAGTACCAAACAAAAAAGCCATTGGGACCAGTTTTAGAGTGTTTGGCATGACTGATAATGGCACTGAAGCCTCAAACAGGCTGTACACTGAATATGTGTTATTGATCTGGAATTTTAAAAAAAATCTACCAAAAAGGGAAGAAACTATGCCTTCAAATCCATCCAATCTTTGTAGCAAAAATGTTTGTTCAACAAATCAACTTTTGTGCTATTCTAAGACGTTGGGCAGTGGGGAAGGTATTGGACTACAAACAATATCCATTCATCCGTCCATTCATAGACAGTGTTGGATAAATTACTTTTAAAGAGTAATTGAATACTTTACATTAGTTACTGAATGGAATTGTAATTCAATTATTTTACTTATTCCCCAACTTAAAGGGGCCCTACCATAAAAATTCTACTTTTTGATCTTTTAAATGCATTTTACTGTTCATTCCTCACAATAAAGAACCCCAAACGGTATTTTTATCCGGTCATGCATCTAAGAGTAATCCTCTGAAAACCTGCGCTCTTTGCAGCCCCTCCCATGCCCACGAAAACGAGTGGGTGGAAACGTGCTGACATCAGCATGATGAGTACCGCCCCCTCCAGGAAGAATCTGCTCTGACAGCTCCACCCTCAGTCTAACACCAACACTCCATTTCTCCACTGAGCTAGTGATGATCAGCAAAAAACGTTAATTTTAGATGCAGAATACTGTATGTCTTCCAGTTGTGTCCTGTCTTCAATAAATTCCAGCTCAAACAGGTGTTTGTTATTTCTGACGTGGGACTCCTGGTGAGTGAAGGATACTAGATACTGAATAGGTCATTGGTTTGTCACAGGGTATAAATGAGAACCACATTTCAAATCTATGTATGTATTAACATGGGTATTAAAAATCTGATTATCTTAATATATTTGTTTGAGAATTAAGAAAAATCCATAAAAAAAATTTCTCCAAAACGCTCTGCGTCCATGTTGACTTCAGTAAAAACAGAAAAGTTGATAGATATACGACGTAAGTCAGTAAATACGACAAAATACTCATAAATTGGTGTATAATCTTTTAAAATAAATGACAAAATGGCAAAAAAACAAAACATTAGCACCATTTATTACCCAACCACAACCACACTTTGAGCCATCAAATTTTCTCTTGTGTATTATAACCTCTGTAACCTCCAATGAAGCTTAAACACTTTTTCGACTACATCTATTAATAAAAACATATCATATAAACTCCTACTTAATGATTTTTCCCTCCTAAAAAGAGTCCCTAAGAGACCTAGTTTGGGGTCTTTTCTGCAGACAGAAGTCCTAACCTGTCAGCCATGTTTCCACATGCTTAGTATTGAGTCAAGTCAAAGCATTCCCTCAGCCTTCAAGAATTCCAGAGCACTCTTTCCATGCAGTCATACAGCTTTGTTTATGGTTGGGCATGGTGTCTCATTGTCCCATGCTGTAATACAACGTAGTCATTTGTGGGGTTTCCTGACTGCACACGCAACGCCAACTAAACTGCAACAGGGGAGCCTGAGCTGGAGCAGCAATAGCAGTGGTTGAACTTGGCCAGTCTGAGAGGTCCGTTACTGACTGTTCATCATATTTTATTGCTGGGGGGAGTTCCATTGTGAGTGGGATGGTGGGTCAGGGAGACGCTTGTGCTTCCTCTTATGTCCTAACCATACATGATAGATGATCCGGCTTGGAAAACCAGAGAAAAATGTTGAGCTGTTTCAGTCCGAGGGAAGATTTAATCTGCTGACGGAAGCTCCTTAAGGCCCTCAAAATGTTTGACTTTACAACAAGACAGGAGGCGACGAGGACTGAGCCTTATCGCAGCTTTTATGATAATGAAGTTGTGTGTGATAAGTAAATGAGCTAGATTACAATGTTACTCACAAAATAAGAACGTGATAGAGAAAAATTTCATGAACAATTGATATGAATGAAGATTCAAGAGACGGACCTGGCTGCCATAGTGCCTGGCCTAACCCTTCCCAAAAGTCTTCAGAATAGTATAAAAGACTCTTATTAAAGCTTAAAACAGGAATAACCATATGTGTCTAGGTCGCCAGGTAAAATAAAGTTTTATATGGGGGGACTGTTTCGGTCGAGAATTTCAGGTTCTGGACGATGATGTCCACATTGGTAAAACTGTGAAGAATTGGTTGAGTTACTTTAGGTTTAGTTAATCTCCACTTCCACTTTCCATTGGTAGATAACTGTTAGAGAAAACAAAAGAAATTCTCTCAGAGCAGCATCGGGTGGAGCCTATGGACACCACAAAGGTCAGAAGGGAAATGAGAATCCATGTGGACCTGTCGAGATATTAAAAAAAAAAAAAAAACTTGAGCTCTTTCAAGAAGTAAACTACAAAATTGTGGAAGTTAACAGAATAACCAGCCAAACGAGCAAAACTGAAGAAGGGGGTATCATGTAATTTAGCTATGGAAAAATTTGCAGAGCTTGCCTAGTATTATGGTGACCATAATGTCTCAATGTAGTCACCCAAGAACTAGAAAATCAATTAACTAAAGAAATGAAGAAGAAAACATTAAATTTGTCACTAATCTAAACATTATATCTACTCGGACCGTAACTTAGATGACAATCCGATTCATGAATCAAGATTAATGATTACACTAAGGCCCGATCCAAATTCTCCCCTTCTCCCTCTCCCTTAGCCCCCCCAGCCCACCCCACCCCCCCTCGTTTATCCCTCCGTGTTTCCTCCAAATGGAGGGTGATGAAAAAAACAGTGTCTAATATTTCGGACATGACATTCATTCCATGATGTCATCAACATCACCGGTCTGCTAGCATTAGCACGGAGCTTCCAGTGCTTGAAGTAACATAACAGCAGTTTTATAACATTAAAAAGGTCACACTACAACATAAAGTCATTACTTACATTTAAATGTAAACTTCTGTGGTTCTGAGCGCACCAACATGAAGCTTCTTAGCGCGACACGGTTTACTCTTGCGATAGTGGACTTTGGACCCCTTTGTTTGGAGTGAAAGTTAAAATATAATAATCCGGACACGACTTTGACTTCAACTTCAAATCAAGCGGGAGGGAGAAGGGGAAGGGAGAAGGGGAGTTTTTGGATCGGGCCTATAACAAAATAAAGAAACACTAAATAAACAAAATTTCAATGTGAAAATCCTTTTTTGTTGTCATCACAAATAACACGCTTTAATGCGATTTAACAACATCTGGAAACAGAGTAAACGGACATATGAGAAAACCATGTGACATTCAGCCACAATAAATGTGCATGTGCAAGGATAACAAAACAAATTGAACTCAACAAGTATTTGCCTTAAGCATGAAAATATCCTCTGTATTCACAAATTCTTCCGTTCCATAACCCCCACAAAAATAAAACATCCAAGATCCGTGAATATGTCAAGCTCAAGGACTTAACTGACAGTGTGCTCAGTGAATGTCTCAGACAATGGAAAGCAGAGGATGGTGGAGGACAGAGCATCATGGGAGGACAAGCCCCTACATAAGATGTACCACCGGACCATAACTGAAGTGGCTGATATCAAGAAGTCCTACCAATTTCTAGAGAGGGCTGGCCTGCAGGACAGCACTGAAGCTCTGATCCTGGTAGGACAGGAACAAGCCCTGAGAACCAGAGCAATAGCGGCTCAGATCTACCACACCAGACAAGACCCAAGGTGTAGGCTGTGCAAAGAGGAAACAATCCAGCACATAACTGCAGGGTGGAAGATGCTGGCTGGGAAAGCATACATGGAGCGCCACAACCATGTAGCTGGAATAATATACAGAAACATGTGTACAGGATAAGGACTGGAAACCCCAAAGTCAAAATGGAAACAACTCAGAAAGTGGTAGAGAATGAGAGCAAAGATCCTGATGGACTTCCAGATCCAGATGGACAGGATAGTAATGGAGAACCAACCAGACATTGTAGTGGTGGATAAAGAACAGAGGAAAGCCCCTGTGGTGGATGTGGCAGTACCAAGCCATGGTA
>NC_050534.1:2579869-2621529 GCF_002922805.2 Oryzias melastigma
TATACTTAAAATCCAATATTATTCTGCATTTTTGATCTATAAGCACATTGTATACAAGTGTTACAAATGTTTTCTACGACACTCCATTAGACTTATAAGCATCGCAACTCAGTGATATCGTACGTTGCAATATTTGTATTTTCAGAAACAGATTACTAATACCTGAGTGTTAGCATCAGCTCTGTGTTCCACACTGTACTGTACTCTAAACCTTAATCAAAATTCCATGGGTTTTTCAGAAGACAATCATTTGGACTAACAAGGAGACAAGGTTAATATCAAACTTTCCTTTCAAAAATAGAAAAAACTAAACAAGAAAGGAAGGAGGTGAAAGATCACAATCAACAAACTGCAATTATTCAAAACATTCTAATAATAAACATTCTCTCCAGCTTCCACTTAGATTCTGTTAATAATGAAACCCAGTTGAACTATGTGAAAGAAACTATCCAAACTGGTCAAATTGCACAGTTATGAAGTGTAGACTAACGTTCTGGTTTAAAAGAAGGCACCTGTGGAACTTAACCAAACCTTGCTAAAATAAGCCCTAGGATTTACAGTAAGTAAGCAAATGGAATTAGTAAAAGTCACAATGTGTTCTCTGATCAAAAATAACAAGTTATAAATAAAAAACAAACATGTTGGAATCAAAGCAGACACAGAAGAAATTTAGATTTTGGCGGTACTCATGCAGGAACCCATGTCTTGGTCACCACTGCCCCGTATGGGTGGAAACGGGCTGTCTACAGGGAAAAAGCTACTTAAGTAAATGTAATGGAGTAAATGTAATTGTGACGTCCTGACAGAGCCCCCCCCCCCTGCGAGCGGCTCCGGAAGCAAGAAGGCCACCGACGACGGGGACAACCCCGGGGACGGGGAACAGGCCGATCCGGATGATCGCGGTGAAAGTCAGAGATTAGGGAGGGGTCAAGGATGTCGTCCGAGGCGACCCAGGAACGTTCCTCTGGGTCATACCCCTCCCAGTCCACCAGATATTGCAGAGAAGAACCCCGTCGTCGGGAATCCAGGATGTTGTTGACGCGGTAGACCTCCTCGCCGTCCATTATTAGAGGTGTCACCGCGGCGTCACCGGGGGCGGAGGGCGCGTCGTCACCGGACTCAGGAGGTAGAGTCCTGTCTGACGGACCCACGGCCGCTTTGAGCAGGGAGACGTGGAAGGTCGGGGAGATCCGGTAAGCTGGCGGTAAGGTGAGACGGAACGACGCGGGTGTGACTTGTTTAATGACTTTGAAGGGACCCACAAACCTCTGACTCAGTTTTCTGCACGGCAGTCTCAGCCGCAGATCCCGAGTAGACAGCCACACCCACTGGCCAGGAAGGATGTCGGGCCCCGGACGACGGTGGCGATCAGCTTGTGCCTGGAACCGACGGACGGCTCGCCGTAGCTGTACTTGTGCAGCCTCCCAGGTTTCCCCGCTGCGCTGAAACCAGTCGTCCACGGCTGGTAAATCCGAGGGACCCCCCGCTCAGGGGAAGAAGGGAGGCTGGAAACCCAGAACACACTGAAACCGGGATAATCCAGTGGACGCCTTTGTCAGAGAGTTCTGCGCATATTCCGCCCAAACCAGGAACTGGCTCCAGTCCCCCTGACGTCGACTGCAGTAGGTCCGTAGGAACCGGGTGATCTCCTGGTTGAGCCGCTCCACTTGTCCGTTGGATTGGGGGTGGTAGCCTGAAGTCAGGCTGACGTTTATGCCCAGCCCCTTGCAGAGTTCCCGCCAGACACGCGACGTAAATTACGGCCCCCGGTCTGAAACGACATCTTCAGGGATGCCGTAGTGTCGAAAGACGTGGAGGAGAAGCTGTTCAGCGGTTTCCATAGCGGTGGGCAGCTTGGGCAAAGGGAGCAGACGACAGGCCTTGGAAAAACGATCAATAACCGTGAGTATTGTGGTGTTACCATTGGAACGGGGTAGATCCGTGATAAAGTCCACCGCGATGTGTGACCAGGTACGATGAGGTGTTGGTAACGGTTGTAGAAGCCCGGCTGGGAGTTGACGTGGGGACTTGGCCATCTGACACTGGCCGCAGGCCGCCACAAACTGAGCCACATCCGCCATCATGGTCGGCCACCAGAAGGAATTCTGCATGGGAGATTGAGTGGCCGCCATATCTGGGTGTCCTGCAGCGGGGCTGTCATGGACCAAGTGCAGAACTCGTTGACGATGAGGGGGAGGCACGTAGATCTTGTCGACAGGGCAGGACGGTGGAGGCGGTTCCTGTTGATTATACTCCGTTAGTTCCGTGATGATATCCCACTGGATGGGAGCCAGAAGCAATGATGCAGGCACTATGGGTTCAGCAGACCCTAGGTTGTCGTCTGCCGTCTCATGCAAGCGGGAAAGTGCGTCCGCTTTGCCGTTCTTGGAGCCTGGTCGAAAGGTGATATGAAAGTGGAATCGGGAGAAGAAGAGAGACCACCTGGCTTGGCGAGGGTTTAACCTCTTGGCTGACTTGATGTATTCCAGGTTCTTGTGATCCGTCAACACCAGGAATGGATGCATCGCCCCCTCCAGCCAATGTCTTCACTCTGTGAAGGCTTCCTTCATAGCGAGTAACTCCCGATCCCCCACGTCATAGTTCCTTTCAGCATTGGTGAGCTTCCTGGAATAAAAGGCACACGGAAACATCTTGGAGGACTCACCGTGACGTTGAGACGGAACCCCCCCAATCCAGTACTCGAGGCATCCACCTCCACAACAAACTGGATCGAGGGGTCGGGATGATGCAGTATAGGAGATTGTGTGAAGAGCTGCTTGAGCTTGTGAAATGCTGAAGTCGCTTCTGGGGTCCAGTGAAGACACCTAGGAGCCCCCTTGAGGAGAGAGGTGAGAGGAGCTGCCACAGAGCTGAGCGGCGGTAAAAGTTAGCAAACCCCAGAAACCGTTGCAGCTCTTTCACAGTGGAGGGCTCAGGCCACTGTAACATAGCATCCACTTTACTCTCGTCCATGGCCACGCCTTGGGCACTGATAACGTAGCCGAGGAAGGCGATGGTTGTCCTGTGGAATTCACATTTTTCTGCTTTGGCATAGAGGTGGTGATCGATGAGTCTCTGTAAGACTTGCCTGACATGGGAAATGTGCTTGTCGAGGTTTGGCGAGTAGATGAGGATATCATCCAGGTAGACGATGACAAAACGCTGAAGCATGTCTCTGAAAACGTCATTTATGAATGCCTGGAATACGGATGGAGCGTTGCAGGGCCGAAGGCCACCGTCCTTCTTTTTCACAAAGAAGAAACTGGCCGAGGCGGGTGACGTAGACGGTCGGATAAATCCTTTCTGTAGTTCTTCCCGGACATATGCCTGCATGGCCTCCGTCTCTGGTTGCGACAACGGAAACACCCTTCCCTTAGCAGGCGTGTGCCCGGGTAGGAGATCAATGGCACAGTCATACGTACGGTGAGGAGGTAAGCGTGTAGCGTGTTGTTTGTTGAAAGCCTCCTTCAGATCTTGGTACTGAGACGGTAAAAAACCAGACGAGGCTACAGAGTTATTCATGTTAAGCTCCGTGACGGCTACCTGGTACACTGACTGTTTAGCAGAGGCTCTGCGTGGTTGAAGATGGTGGTTTTAATGACAAGCCGCCGACTCGAACACCAGGTTCTTTGTGGACCATGTGATGGTGGGGTCGTGGGTCTCTAGCCAAGGTAGTCCCAGGATGAGAGGACAACGGGGGGAATCAGTGGCGAAGAAACGGATGTGTTCCTCATGCTGATGAAGGGCGAGGAGATGAAGGTCTGGTGTCAGGAACTGAATCCGGCCAGAACCAATGGGACGCCCATCTAAAGCGAGACTGCCACCCGGGAATCACAGGCAAGCAGAGGAATAGAACTAGCGCTAGCAAACGTCAAGTCAATGAAATTTCCTGCTGCACCTGAATCTATCATAGCAGTAGATGTGATGACTTTATCTGCTAGCTTAATGTCAACAAAGATCTCAAAGGTAATAGCAGAGTCACTCACCGGGCCTCCCGATCGTCGGGGCGGACGATCGGGACAGGAAGCTCGCAGGTGGCCAGGGCGTCCGCAGTATAGACAGAGATTCTCGCGCATGCGCCTACTCCTCTCTTCCGGTGTCAGACGTGTAGTTCCTAGCTGCATCGGCTCAGCAGAAGTGACGTGCTCGTAGCGAGAAAGTACAGACGGGAAGGAAACAGGCTCGGCGCTGGCTTCTCTTGGTCTCCGAGTCCGTAATAGATTGTCCAAACGTATGGTAACTGCGATCAGCTGATCGAGGTCCATATTTTCGTCCCGGCAGGCAATCTTGCGTTGTAGTTCCGCGTTAAGTCCCCGGCGGAAAACAGTCCGACACGTGTTCGAAGTCCAGTCTGTTTGAGCGGCCAGTGTCCGGAATCTCAGTGAGTATGCAGCGGCGGTGTCATTCCCCTGCTTAATGTCCAGAAGCTGCTCACCTGGATTCTTTCCTTCGCTAGCATGCTGGAATACGGCGCGCAGCAACTGGGTAAACTCGGCATAGGAGTGGAACGGCAGCGATCCCCCAGACCAGACCGCGGCTAGCCATTCCAACGCTTCCCCGGTGAGGAGGGAACACAGGAAAGACACTTTGGATTCCTCAGTGGGGTACAGATGAGCCTGCACTGCATCAGGAATCCATTACATTGTTCGGGTTTTCCGGTGAACTTGTCCGGCATCGAAAGACGTGGAGCAGACGTGGAGGCGCTAGCGGGGGAGGGGACCTTGGGAACCGGAGGCAGGGCTTGCTGCGGCGCAGAAGATGCTGCAGGTATCTCGGGGTTAGCTAGCAAACGCGCCATGATGGCGTCAGTAGCTAGCATCAGCCGCTGAAGTTGTCTTCCATGTTCCAGTAGCATGGAAGCAAAAGCTGCTGGATTGGACGGCGAGGGAACGCCTGCTGCTGGATACGAGTCCGGCGAAGTATTCTGTGACGAAGGCACGGAGGTGTTTGGGTCCATGTGCAAGCAGGTAATGTTTAATAAACATCCACAACAGACATGGGCAAAAGCAGAGACGTAGTCAGAGGCCAGGCAGAGGTCAAGGACGAGGAGCTAGACAGGAAGACGAGTAAACAGGCAAGGGTCAAAACACGAGTAGGCTAACGTGAGATAAACGCTTGGAAATTGCTAGGGAGAAACTAGGCAATACTTCGCGGAGATGAGGAGTGAGGTGACCATTTAAATATGGTGAGACTGATGAAGATAATGGACTACAGCTGGTGAGAAGCAATCAGTATTCTGGAGAGGGCTCCCTCTGATGGTCGGGGGTGGAACTGGGAGTTGGAGTCCTGACAGTAATGAATTACTACCCACCTCTGACGAAATATGCCAAAAGGTGAACATTTACATTATAATGAAGTTGGTGATGGGACAGTTGATAAGGAGAGAAGTTTGTTTTAGCACTTTTTGTCTCGTTGACCCCTGCTATAGGTCCTCATCATTTTGTAATAGAAGCTTGTTAGAGTTTCCTGAGAAGAAACAGACTGAGAATTTATTCAGGACATTCTAGAATGATTTTTTCTCTTGTTTTTTCTGATAAAAAGTCAAGTCAGTATTATTTATTTACCCACATACTTTCTTGGTTGTTGTTTCACTTTCCTCATGACTCTTCGTCCTTTTTTCCTTTCTGTGGTCTGACTGGGAAATACATCGGAAAACAAGAAAGGATGGAAAATGTTAAACCAGCTATGTCATCTTACAAAGGGGAGAAGACGGCCTCTGGTTGGCTGCGCAGCGGTGGGGGGCGGGCGTAGTCGCGCCTCCTGTATATGAAGGGCCGCGCGCTTCGGCGGGAGCAGAGACGGCTCAGAGAAGCAGCGGCAGCCGTGACGGCTTTGGGATACGGAGGAGACCCACACCGAGCGCATCCAGCCGGACTGAAACCCCGCAGCGGAACGCAGACAGAGGAACCTGCAGTCATGAGAGCCGTTAGCGTCAACCTGATCAGCCTGCTGTTCATCTACTGCAGCCTGCACGCGCCCCGCGTGACAGAGGGCTGCTCGTGCGCTCTGACGCACCCGCAGGACGCTTTCTGCAACTCCGACATAGGTGAGTTTAGCGGGAAAAACGTCTTTTGGTTTGTTTTCATTTGACTCTCGTGGTTGGAGCTTTTATTGTGAAAATCCGAGGTGCCTTTATGAATCAGATTTTCACAATAAAAGCTGATCCAAACGAACTTTACTAAATCCCACCTGCTCAATATTAAAAATTATCAGAAGCATAATTTTAAACACACCAAATGTAATCGGAAAATAAAACACAAACTTGTTTTTTGTTGTTGTGGACTTGTTCACACCCCCAAAGCTTTTAGTGTGAAAGTCCCATAGCTGATTCCTGCGTTTGACAGCCTGCTCTGCTCATAAACAGCAGTGGAGTGGGCTGCAGAGCTTGTTTTACCAGCAGGACATGCCCAGAATAACATGAACCCAGGATGGGCCTTGGTCTGCTCTCTGTTTTTGGAAAACACCAGCAAAGACTTGAGGATTAGGTGATATCCCCCTGCACGGAGGCGGGCCAGCTAAGCTGCTGATCACGATGGGTCAGTTATGACAGCAAGGCAGCATTTGCAACAACAAAAAAAAAAAGTGTTTCTGAGTGGAAGGTGTTCCTCTTGAGGTGTGTGGTCCTGACAGATTCCTGAGCAGCAGCTGTCTGCACATCACCACTTTGTTCTCACACCTTGTGTTGACTCACTGCAGCATTTCACACTTTCAAACATTGTTTGCTGTGGAAAGGAAAGAATCTGTGCAAAGATGTTGTAACTATAGGTGAATATTATCAATACAGTACAAAAACTGATTAAGTACCAATTCTATTTATTTTAGTCACTGGACCCTTATGATGTTTCACAAGGATTAACCCTTTAACACCAGAGCTCCATTATTTATGTTCTTTAATTTACTGGAATTTACTTAATTGTAAATACGATCAATGTGATCCAGCAGATTGTAAAGGTGAAAAACTGCCTAATTCGGCCAAAAAAAACACCCAAGATTTGCATCGTTTGATTCTCAGTTTTGTCTCTCTTTTTTTTTTTCTTTTTTTTTTAAATCACCAAGCTCTCATCTTAAGATCTAGTTTAGGAAATGACAAACCCCATTTGCTGGGGACCTTTTGTTTTTTTGAGAAAGCAAGTTATTTATTCAATTATTTTTGCATAGTTTTACTGTGTTTGTATCTTTAATCCTGGTGCAAAATTTATGTTTTTTTTTTTTATTTTTTTATTTTTTTTAAATAAATAGCAACAACCACTAGTTGAGTGCATCAGTATTTACTACAGACAGCAACACAAGAAGAAGCGGCGCTCAGTCTTACGGCGGCTGGCAGAGTTGATCCAAAGCGACAGAAAGAATTAAGAATTCTACAAATTTAGTAATTGTTAGTGCTATAAAGGGTATAGTTGACTTGTTAGCATGTTCTTTATGGTTATCTAAATAATTGTCTAAATTAGGGCTGTGGATTGTTGCAATCTGATTCGATTTATGAATCAAACCACGAATCCTACTTTTAATATAATGTTTGTTGCTATGTGTATGTCTTTTACTGGATTTATGAAAACTAAAGTTGTTTGTATTAAATCACCATCATTTATACTTTTATTTAGAACAGATCAGAATGACCAAAACTGATAAAAACACAGATATAAAAAGAAATAAATAGCATTTGTTACTTTAAACAAGGTTTTTTATTTGGTCAACATTCTGCTTAAGTTCAGCAGTAACATAAACAGCTTAAAAAATATAAACATCACTGTTGTTTTAGATCTTTTACCAACAAGACCTGAGAATGTTCAACACAGTTTTTTTCTTTCATCGTCAAAGTTCTGGAACACTTTACGTTCAAAATGTTACATTCTGGCTCAAATCCAGTATAAAAAGTAGCTGTTTTTCCACAACAGAATCGGCTAATTCCCATTGATTACATCTGCCCGCCAGAGCAGAGCAGAATGTAAACACTGGAGTTTAAGCTCCGGTGTTGAAGCTAATTCATTTTTATCAGAACTTATGTCAGTGAGCGGAACTTCAGTCTCATTTTTTTGAACGGAAAAAAGCTCTCACTAGTTTTACTTTGAAAACAGGAAGCTTCACTGACAGAAAGACTTGTTTACTTCCGGTGATGGTAACGCTGCACATACGGCTTTCTTTTAGTTCACAAAATTAAAACCTAATATTATTTTGTATTTCACAACAATAAATACATAGTTCCCGAACAATGTCTTACTACACTATACTAGATTTATAAAAATCACGGATCACCAGTATATTCATACTCAGATTTTCGGGTGCAGATCGTGAGCATCCAAGCGCTCGGATACTCTTTACAGCCCTTGTCTAAATGTTGCGCTAATATACTAGATTCCTCTGATACTTCATGGAGCTAATTAAGTATCAAACTGTTAGTGTAGTAAAGTGTGCAGATATTCAGTCTTTTATTGGTATGTATTCCACTCTCATGAATTGCCTTTTAAGATAAAATGACAGGATATGGTCTTGTAAAATTTCTCCCAGTAGTGCGAAATGTGGTGATTTTTCTTTCTTTTTCTTTATTTCTTTATTTTTTTGCATCTACAATTTATACTCTGGAGCAATATTTTTTGTCCAAAAATATGGCACCATGTCACAAATTAGCAATTTGGTATCAATCTCAATCTTAGTCAATCGAGTTTGATTTCACTGTGTTTTGTTAGCTTCCTACTCAGCACATTGTTTACACGACTAAAAAAAAAAAAAAAAACTCCTTAATTGACTCTGAACATTTTTGAAATCTTCACAAAATTCTAATGTCAAATGTGGAACAAACATGCTCATATAATAAACTACTTTTTGTTCAAAGTGGTTCTCCAGGCATTACCCAGAAGATACAATAAATGTGACACAAATAATTTGTGATGAGAGACAAAACTTGAAATTGTAGAGAACTATCACACATCAATTAAATGAACATTTTCACAAATTTATGAAGTGTCGTGCAACTTCACGTCATCAACTGTGATTTTGAGAAAATCACTTGTAATCATGATTGTAAAAATGTCTTAAGTGTAAATTTGATGACTTCATCAAAAGGCATAATCCCACGAGTTGTCACACTCCAGAGTGTGAAGGCTCTGCTTCTGCTGTTCTTCTTACCAAATGTTCCTTTGCTCTCTTGTGCATCGTTTCTTTTTCCCCCTCTTTTTTAACTGTGTTAGAGGATATCATGGGGACGTAACAAATATCTCAGTATCTTCTGGCTTTGTTAGAAAATAACTAAGAAGAGCAGACCTGCAGGAAGCGACAGTTGGAGGCTGCGTTTTCTGACGTGGGCGAAAACTACCAACCAAAGGTTTGAGTCTCACAGGAGAGGAGGTGGATGTTGAGCCTACTCACAGATCGCACGTGTATCAGAGGAAACCATGAACCCCCTCCTTTTCATGCTCCAAACTTTCATTAATATTTTGGTGGGGATGTCTCCAACCCCCCCCCGTTTTGACTGACAAATGCCACTACCGTAGACAGTCATGCCCTTCGGGGGTTCAGACAGCACATGGTTCTGGCTCTCTCTGTGACCCGCCAAGTGTTGAATCTAGGACTGACTTCAATGAGGACACTGATCGGTCATGAGCTTCACAAATCCCATTTTCAAAGTCCTGGCTGAGCTGTAGTGGAGCTGTGAATGTCTGCTCTGCCTCCTGCACCTCAGTACTCTGGGGTCGGAAAAAAACTCTTGGATGTAGCACAGATGTTAACATCTTTTGACCAAGTCAACTGGCACAGATGTACAGAAAGTTATAACCAACTAACTTAAGGCGTCAGTCTTGATCAAATTCCCACTTGGATCAATAGCAGATAAATCCCTCGACTGGACATAACCTCTTTCCCTCAACATTACACCAAAAATGCTTCCTTCTGTTGCCCATGTTGTCGAGAAGAAACTAAGGCAAGGAAAACTCTGATTTTTGGGTCAAGACCCTCAAGGCTGGAAGGGAGAAAGCCTGTCATTCTCACCTCCAACATCAAAGGCAACAAGCCTAGATTGTCCCAGTTTAAAAGCAGTGGCCGAGTTCAAAGCGTCTTGCCCTTGTTTTCTTGGCCCTGACCCATAATCGGCCTCCAGTGCTGGAGCTGCGGCATGAATCCCAATGAGGAGAAAAGATTACAAAATTGGATTATTGGAGTCTCTCCCTTTCCACTTGCCAGACTCCAAATAGAAGTGTTTATAGAACGAAACATCCCTTAGAACACATGATGGCAGCTTTCTGTCTGTCTTTCTGTGATGTTAAAAAAACATCCCAAAACGGACATTTCAATGTCAGTTGTATACCATTCCAACTTTATGATGTCAGTCATTGGTCCCCTTGAATACCTCACCATACGTGACCTGTCTCCTGTTGCCTAGAGTCAGATTGAACGAATAGTCACACATCTTTATCTGCAGATGTATTAACCCCAAAACAGGATTATAGAGGCCTGGTCAGCAAGACCCGCTGTTTACTCTGGAAGTTTCTGCAATTTTTAAGTTTTTCTGCCCTGTTTGGGATAGATCCTAATACTGTTAGAGTCATATTTTTCTTCAGTTCAAATGGGCAGGACGATGGATGTAGAGAAATGTCTCGTTCATGGCTTTGTGACAACACTCCCCTGGTACCAGTACTCCTCCATCTAATGAGTTATGTAGTATCCACTAACACACTACTCCCTGTGGCCGACGCTCTGTGCTCCTTCTCTAGAGGGACATTATCAGAAGATTTTTTGTTATGCAAGAGTGAGTCAGTTTATTTGCTTTTCCTTAAATGTCCCTATAAAGGATGGAAAGTCGGAGGGTCTGGATTCCATGCAGGGTTGGAATGTCAGTCCTCTGAGTCAGGTGTATCATATGTCTGATGACTACACAGCCCACTGAGGCCAGGACAAGGGCCTCGGACAATGTCCAAGAGCACAGTCATGGACAAAGAATGGCAAGCCACAATCCAATGACTTAATTAGCTTGAGTGTGTGTTTGTAGGGTCATCTCTGCCCAATTTGTTTAATTAAACATAATAAAAATGTGTTAGATTTGTGTTTGAATGGAGCCAACTGAAAGAAAAGAGATGTTAAAAGGTGTGTGAGGTAGAATGCAAACCACTACTTGCACTAGTACTCTGACAATGGCAGGTGCTTGTTGGCAGGTATCGGTTATCTCTTATCAAGACTGGCAGTAAAATGGAAAACAGCCTTCAGGGGTGTCCTGATGCCAAAAACTTTTTCACATTTGATTGGGTTTGAGGACCCTCTTTATAGCTCTAAAGATCAGACCTATAACGTCTTTGCGGTTGGCGCGAGTGCCCTCAACAGGTGATCATTGTCACCCATCAAAACACTGGATCTAATGCTGTGTGAGCCGCTTGTCAAAGCAGCCTATTTTCAGACACTTCTGTTTGATAGAAACTTTAACAGCAGGGATTCAGTTTTTGCTTATTTCTGAGGGGGATTCTCGTCATGGGAGTAACACTTCCTCCCACTCACTTCCTCTAACGTCGACACAAGTGTCCCCATGCGTGGATTTCACTCCGCTGTGGACCAGCAAGCTCCTCTGTTCTCGTCATGCCTGCAGTTGGCATGTGGGCTAAAATGTTTAACAAAATGACACGCTCGCTTTATGATTTTGGATCGGTGCTTGCTTGCGTAATCTGCTGCTTAAGGCAAAAGATAACCCACTGAATGAAGGATGGATTCACTGTCTTTGTGGGAGCCCCAGTTACCTCTCTTATCACAACAAGCCTCCCACTCCTGGAAACATGTGCCGGATCCTCTGCAGAGGATTCATGTGCATCGCTGCACAGACATGTTCAGCAAAGGCAAGGAGTCTGAATATTTAGTTGAGACGCGGTTGAACTTCGTGATCTGGAGCGACCTAGATTCTGAGGGTTCTGAACAAAAAAAAAGACAAATTGAATATTAAAAATAAATGATTTAATTTGTTTATTTAAAGGGCTTTTTATCCAAGTTTAATTTATTAAAGTATTTTTAATTATCCTGACTTATATGGCAGATGTCTTTAAAGTGTTCCCTCATTTATCTAAGAGGTGATGTTCAATAAACCCATTATAGGTGAAATCTGAAGTAGGATTACAGATGTTTGAGGCTGTAAAACTCCGTTCTACTCACTTTATCCACTTTTCTCAGTCAGATATTAACATTTTTTCACGTTTCTTTTTTTTAAACTCTCAAACTTCAAACCTTCATAGAAAAATAAGTCCAGTTTTATAGAATGAAAACAAGATCTGATCACAATCAAAGATTTCTGTAAATGTGGCAAACTAAACACATCTTGTACAGGAGAAACAACAGAGGAGATTTGACTGTATACCTTGTCATTCAATCAGGACGCAGAACAGAATGCACTGCTTTAAAAAAAAAAAAAAAACTTAAGAGCGAGATCTTGAAAGGTGAATATGGAGAGGGAACATTGTGGTCCCGCCCCTTACCGCTCACCTTCAGTCACATGTCCTTGAAAGTCCTTCAGATATTGTTGGGTTTGTCATTCTGCTGTCTAGTTAGAGGCTATCTGATGAACTGCACCTGGCTCCAGTCACTTCAGTTTGTCAATGATCTTCAATTTGGAGGACAAAAGGTTGAGGCTTTATTGAAGGTTAACAGGTGTTTGGTGCATAATAACCATCAAAGTACAAACAACTTTTGCAAACGTTATGTATGAATACAGTGAGAAATTTTGAGTAATAAACATGTAATTCAAACTTTTTGATAGATAGAAACTGCTCATGAACCGGGGGCCGGGGAGGTCAGGAGGTCACAGTGGGGGGTGGACCGGTCAACACATGTCATTGGTTTCCAGAGCAGCTGGAGGTTTTCATGCATTTCCTTGGAGTAATGGCTCCATCACTGGCCAATTAGTGGCTGCAGGCAAACAAGAGGGGCCCTATGTGGACGGGGTTCAGAGGAGTCAGCTGACGTGCCGTTCCTTCAGCACCCACACTTGTGTCTCTCTAGGATCAGCTTTCAGTACTCCATGTTTTGTAGTAGAATGTGAAAATAATGACGGGGGTGTTTAAATGAGGTAAAAGGATATTGTTATATCTGCAAATGACTGTGTAATTGAGCGCTGGTTCAGTTGGAATTGCAGCAGCAGATGTCTGTCCAGTTGCATTTGGCTACATTGAGCAGATTAATCCTGTAGTGTAGAGACGGGCAGATTGATAGGTCAGGCCAGCACAAACATGATTTAACAGCTGCTATTTTCACTAAGCCAACTACCGTAGTTTCTGTGCACTTAAAAACCTTGTGTTTAACCAAAAAAACAAACCAAACAACAGTGCACCTAATAATCTGTAGCGCCATATAGGCATGCACAATAGTCACAAATTTTTTGTCATCGCAATACAAGCCTGTGCAATACTTGTAGTGAAAAAGATGACTTAGAATGCAATAAAATGGTTGCCTTGAATGTTTAGGCATGCAGAAACAATCTTATGTCAGCTAGACAAATTTAACAAATTAAATGGAGCCCTTTTCACATTTGACCAATTGGATGGACCTCTTTTATGTTAGACACTTGCCTGATATTTGAAGAATAATTTCAGTTCTGTAAAATGTATGTAAATAAAATTGATGCAGTAAAATGGAATTTATGTATTGGTTGTTTTGCTACATGGTCATTTATCAAAAGTCATACGTCAGTAGGGCTACCGTAACTAGTCCACTAATCGACTATTAAAATATACTGCTCACAAAAATTAAAAGAGCACTTTAAAGAAACACATTAGATACATCAGATCTCAATATGAAGTTGGATATCTATACAAATAACGACAGGGCTGTGTCTTAGGAACAAAAGGATGCCAAGTCTTTTAATGGAAATAAAAGTTTTCAGCCTACAGAACACCATAAAATCAGAGTGAAATGAAGATGTGGCAGGCTAGTCCATTTTTTCCTAAACTTCATTTCTGCAACTCAAAATACTTTTCAGTATCTTGTGTGGCCCCCACCAGCTTGTATGCATGCTTGACAACGTCGCAGCATGCTCCTAATGAGACGATGGATGGTTTCTTGTGGCATTTCCTCCCAGATCTGTGTGAGGGCATCCCTGAGCTGTTGTACAGTCTGAGGAGCAACCTCGCGGCGCCTAATGGACCCAAACATAATGTCCCAGAGATGTTCTATTGGGTTTAAGTCAGGGGATGGTGAAGGCCATTCAACTGTTTCAATTCCTTCATCCTCCAGGTACTGCCTGCATACTCTTGCCACGTGAGGCCGGGCATTGTCGGGAGAAACTTGAAATGACCTCCACATGTAACACCAGTCCTGTTTTGAGGGTTTTCTAATTGTTGCCACTGAAGTGCACCTGTTGTTAATTCCATGAACACCAATACAGCTGAAATTGATTAATGAGGCCCTCAGCTGCTTAACCAACCAGAAAATTATCAGACAGGTTTGATTCAATTCATGCCAGGCCCAATAAAAAAGTGTTCCTTTAATTTTTGTGAATAGTGTAGTTGACGACTAATTTAACAGTTGATTAGTCATTACTTTATATTCTATGGAGTCAGAGTGTAGTAAAGTTGAACAAAGTTGTGAGCATTCAGCACCAAAAAATGCACTTTTGTTATATTTGAGTTAGTGAGACCAAAACTTTATCATTTGTGAAAAAACAGTTCCTTGTTTCAAATACTGACCTAATTTGTTTTAATCGTGTTTTTATACCAGAAACTAATGAAGGACAGAGGCTGCATGATTTATTAAAAAAAGTTTAATAAACTATCATTTTAATGATCTTTATTTTTAGTTAGTTTAAAGCTAATAATGGTTAAGATGTGTGCATTACATCCATACATGCGTATGACCTAATTAGTCGACTTATCAGAAAAAATAATCAGTGAATATTTGACTGTTAAAATAATCGTTTGTGGCAGCACTATATGCCATTGCAATATTGACCACCAATATAGCACATAGGGGGATTTTCTAAAATCATGCAGCCCTAGCACCCTATATATGGATTAATTCTGGTTGTGTTCACTGATGTACACAGCACTCAGTCAAAATGTTTGATTAAGTTGGACTTACTAATACGGTTGGGAGTTGGCGCAATAACAGCAATGTTTGTTTTAGTGTTATCAGTCTGTTTTCTGACATGTTGCAAACAAGGAGTTACAGGTATTGTGAATACGCTAATGCGGCTAATGCTTATAACATGGCTAATGTGTAGCAGTGTCGGACTGTGTTTTTTTTCTTTATGTAAGTGTTGCTAGCATATTCGAGAGTTAGCATATTAACATAAACATTTGTTTTGGGTGTTTTCAGGTTTTTTTTCTTTTCTTTATGCAAGTGTTGCTTGCATGGTTGAGAGTTAGCATAGTCACTGTAACATTTGTTTTAGCCTTATCAGGTTTGCTTGTTTGTTTGTTTTTATGTTGCAAACCAGGTTGGATGTTGCAGGTAATGTGAACATGCAAATTCTCCTAACGCAGCTAACGTGAAGCGCCTCACAAACAAATCCTACAGTTACTGCGAACACAGTTTATATAATCAGACAGACTCATTTATTTTTGACTTTTTTGTCTCACTTAGTGCATCTAATAGTGCTGTGAAAGTGCTCTTTCTTATGACAAAAGTTTGAAAGTAGACCAATAGTTCAAGGTATGCCCTTTAATGTGGAAAATTGGTTAAAATAAGTCTGTTTTATTAACAGGAGACCCAACTAAGCTAATTCAGCTTCTTCTTTTTTGTTAAGCTGTAGATTTGTAAAACTAATGACAATTGTTTTTTAAACCGCATAAATGAAAGATGCTATGTTTTTCAGGCACCAAAAAGATGTATATATTTTTTGATGACTCGTCACCACTTTTGGGTGGTCAGGCTTGAACTGCTTCCCGTCTGAGCTGCCCACTTCTCAAAGGTTAGCCAGAAAAATACAGACTCCGACTCCTTTTTTTTTCTCTTCCTGGGAACGTGAGTTCCAAAGGAATGTAGGAAGGAAATTCCTCAGGGAGAAAATAACAAACACGTCCAGTGTTAGTTGTGTCTGCGGCCTGCCGGCTTCCAGCAGCAGGTGAACTTCAGAGGGTCTGCAGGCTCATGCAGGACCCGCAGCTTACAGGACTCCCATAGCCTTCCACAAATACTCCCACATCAGCAAAAGTCTCTGCTGAAAGCTTTTCCCCTTTCTGTCTTTTATAAAAAGGTGCTGCTGCTGATTACATCTTTCCCTTTTGGTCTGTGATCGTTTATGTAGACAGAAATTGGTGTCAACAGAAGACCCAGTGAGATGCTGTTCCCTTTTTCAATCTGCACTGGAACAGTGTTTTTCTGAATGTTCCGTAAGATCAACTATTAACTACTTTACTGCATAAAAAAGTTTTCACATCTTGCCAATTGGATTTGTCTACTTTTTGCCTGATTTGTGTATTCCTCTGGACTTTTGAGTATTTTCTGCATTAGTCTTTATTGGCAAACAACACAAATATGCTTGAAGTTGGTAAAAACATTGAAAAATAGTAGATACCTGATCTGAAAATTTTTCTTTTCTTTTAAGCAATTTTAAATGCCCCCTTCTGGCCATGGATGTGTTGTTTGATGGAACGGTTAAACAACATCTTGAGTTTTAATCTGATCTCAATCTTCTGTCTTCACAGTGATTCGGGCGAAAGTGGTGGGTAAGAAGATGGTGACGGAGGGGCCTTTTGGAACAATGCGCTACACAGTCAAGCAAATGAAGGTAACATGGTTAGACTCCAGGTTTCACTCCAGAATCCCAGCGATATCTGTTTTTTAGAAAGTTCTTGCAGATAAAACATTGACCAAAAACTTGCAAAAACCTTGATCAAAGTTCCAACTAAATCTAGTTTTAAAGCTGTATTACACACAGTGGTACAGCAACTTAAAAAAGCTGTTGAGTCAAAATTGATCCTATTGAGTTGGGCAGAACAAAGCAGAAATTTCCAAAATAGACAGAGTATGAAATAATCCAGTCTCACTCTGATCTAAATTGTGGAATTTTATTTAAGACTAACTATAAAAACTTAAAGGCTAGTCTGACTTACAAGACATTAAGTAGGTAAACTCATCCAGCTATAAATGTCATTTTCTGCTAAAATACATGTTGAAATGCAGAAAGCTTTAGCTCTTTGTTTTAAAAAGTGTACATACTTCATGATAAAAAGAAATGCTGTATGAGGCCGGAAAATATTAGATATCGGTATCGGTTGTAAAAAGTCAATATTGTGCAGCACTAGTTACATCCTCACATAGCAGCTAAAACTACTGAACACATCAAAGAGCCTTTCACGTCGTTGACCTATTGGATGAAGCTGTTTAGTCTTAAATGCCTGCCCTCTATGTAGACAAGGGTCATTTGTATCACAAGTCATTGGAAGTTTCCCTATGTCCTTTAGCCCTAGCATGTCTAGCATAGCACGTTATCTATATATATCAAATGTCCTTCTCAGTTCAAAGAGCAACAAATGTGGAAATAAAAAGTCACAATGCAGAATTTTAATTCATTTTATGTCTGATAATTTATTACTAAGGGAAATTATTAATGTTCAGCCTGTTACTATTATATGATCATTGTTCTATCTATATACAATTCCCCTCCTTTCATTAAAATTTCCTGCACTTTTCTTAATCAACACTTTTAGTCACGTGCTCCATGTGTGTACTGCTACACACATGTTGGATCAATAACTCCGCTAGACGTTTAATTTGGACTGTCAGACGCTGCGCACTACTCCGCTAGAATCTGATATATTTTAGTGTGGTGTTTTGACAGGTTACTGCGGTTACCGCGGTTACAACCCATGTTTTTGTTACAATAGAAACAGCGAGCCCTGTCTGCGTCTGCTTTAGAAAAATACAGGCACAGCTTGGACCTTTTTACTGGCAGCTGCTCTGCCATCCATGTGCGTTTTCATCCGTCTGAGGAGGAGGTGGTGAGATCGCGTAGGGAGCCCCTCCCCTCCCCGCTGCATGTGGAAAACCAGCAAAGTGCGCTCCGTGTTCGTGCTGAACTTGCGCTACTATGTTTTTAGGCATTTGGTTAAAAACGTATTGGTCTGGTAAAAATTGACGGTTTGGCGACAGCATCCTTACATTTCTGTCGTGCTCACGTGAAGCACCCAATGGTGGACTTTTTTTGGTATTATTCTAAGAAACCAATTCAGGGAAAGAGAGGACCGGTAATCATTCGTGAGTTGAAATATCGCGATAGTTTGCCATACCGATATTTTGTCCCACCTCTGATTGACATACAGTTGCACTTGCTAACAGCAGCTAAGGTCTTGCAGGAAATGTGTTCTTAAACAACTGAAAGCCACCAAAGTGTACTTCAAGCACCATAAACTGTAAAAGACAGTGTTGTTTAGGAGTTGATAGGTATCGATCATCTATTCTCATGCTAACGAAATAGTGTTTTTATGAATGCACAAGTGAACACGTATGTCTCCACTAAGTGTTGTATGGGCTTTTCTATCACAGTGCTGTTTCTCCACCCACTTAGCTGCAGGGCAAAAGCTAAAAGTAGGTTTGGCATCTTAGCCAGAAAGCCTGCCCGTCACTTCCTCTCCCCACTCTTATGTAACACTGTACTTTCTGACAGATGCTAACGTTGCTCTGATGCTCTAACAGGAGCCCGGCTAGAGGATTAATAGGCTTACAGGCATTAGAGCTTAACTAAACTCCTCACACAGAGAGTAAACCTTTCTGTAGTCTTGCTTTCTGTCTGTACAAGTGCAGTCTGTCATTAAATGGCATCGTTTTGTATTTCCTGTAGGCCTTCAGTTGTACTTTGTGAACTGGTTATGGTTGATTTGTACTGTAAACATCGGCTTCACCCTAAAATTCCCCATTAAATTTCACCAAACCCCGTGGGACCATTTCTCCAGTGTTTTCAGAGCTCCAGCGTTTCAGGCTAGGATAACAGTTTGTTTTGTTTTCATGATGCTGCTGTGTCTAAACAGAGGTTTCCTGTTGGTCCAACAAAAATAATTTACACTGAAGGGAAAAAATAGATTCCCAAAATACTGACTCCACCAACAGTTTTTTTTTTTTTTTTCATTCATGAAAAATGACATGCTCTCTTCTGATTCTTTAATGTCCGACTAAAAACCTGCATTCTTATGTTTTGGTTTCAGATGTACAAAGGATTCGACAAAATCCAACATGTCCAGCACATATACACACACGCCTCTGAGAGTCTGTGTGGCGTCAAATTTGACATCAACAAGTACCAGTACCTCATCACAGGTGAGCAGGATGTGCTTTATGGTAATGGTTGGTACAATTTTATGCAGATGATCCTGTCAACAATTTCCTACTTCCAAAAGATGATGCAGACTTTTTTTTTTTTTTTAATCTCATATCCAATATAACAGGGCTACACGGTGGTGTGGTGGTTGGTGCTTCCTTGTTCGAATCCCAGCTTGGACCTTTCTGTATAGTCTTTGCATGATCTCCAGGAACTCATTTTTCCTCCCAGTCCAAAAATGTTCTACATAGATTAATTGGTGATTTTAAATCACTCCAGGCATGCATGTGAGAGTGTGTGGCTCTGTTCAGACCTCGACAAGAAACTAGTGGGTTAAAAGATGGATGGATTGAAATTCAGTAAGTTTTCCCTTTTTTGAGATCAACCACCAGAGTTGGATCATCCCAATGTTTGTATTCGTTCTGTCATGAAAACTTTCCCACTTCTGTAAAACCCACAATTTTCATCAGTGCAAAATGTCAAAGCAGGGGGCTTTTGAAAGATGTTGTGGGCTCATTTCCTTTGGCTTGTCACTGCAGAAGCAGTGGTTTGCTCTCTCACAACTCATTAACAGACAGACAGCAGGAAGTAGCTGGCGTTTTCCAGCAACAGCACTTTATGAGGTTGCCATTTCCAACAGAGGTGCAGTTTACCTTGGAGCCTGCAGTCCTTTGGTGTATTTAAGTACCGTTAAGTCCCGACCTGTAAATACTGTAACTCCAGCGCAAGCCAGCCATCCAGCGTTGCCAAGCAGCAGCTGCTATGTTTGCTCTGCCTGGGTGCCAGTGACATCACTGATGTCTCTCTTTGCTCTCAGGTCATCTATAAAAAGTCCAGCATATGACCAGGGAGGCGTTATGAGCAATTTAAACCCCGGGACCTCAAAGATGAGCTTTTTGGACATCCTTTGATTGAGCTTTAGAACTCTCAAGTGCTGATTAGAGGATGCCCCCCCGCCAGTTTTCCCAGCATGGGGAGCGGAAGCTTCTACCGGCTTTGGGGGAATACTTGAGACCGGATTGTTGTGTAGAAAACAACAGTAGAGCTTGTGTTGTTGTTGTTGGTGGGTGCTCCTAAGTTGCTGCATATGGTCCGGGGCTAAAAACAGACTTCTGATGACCTTTGAATTGTTGAAAGCAGTGGTGTTGGCTTAATATGGACTTAGTGTGTAGGATTGTTTTACTGCACATAAACAAGCTTGAATGTTTACTGGATCGTATGTTCTACCAGCAAGATTAGAAAATTAGCCAAAGATGGCAGCCCTTTTCCCACCCAACCCCCATTAGTCTCTATCCTTATGGACTAAAGTCTTTTTGAATGATGTCCACTTTGACTTTTGGTAACACAACAAAAAAAGGTGAAAATGAGGAACATTTCCCCGAAAATTAAGGATGTTTGTCATGCATTTTGGCAGCTGTGGTGCAGAGGTAGAGCAGTCAACCTCTGATCAATGAATCGCAGGTTTGATTACCTCCTTACCTACCCATGTGTTAAAGCACCCTTGAGCAGGGCGCTGAGCCCCACATTGCTTGTGTTGGTTACAGGTTGGCCTTGTGTAATGGCAGATCCACCATTAGTGTGTGAATGGATTGACTATAAATCGCTTTGGGCCTTAAGTAGGGTAGAAAAGCGCTGTATAAGCTTATCCGTGCTGTTAGCTGCTACATCAGGATTCTCAAACTTAAGTTACCTTGGGGCCACTGGCAGCAGAGTCTGGCTGAGGCTGGGCCGTATGGGATTCCATTTGTACCAAAAGCTATCATCAAAGAAGCATGGACATGCAGAAGATATTGTTTAGTAAGAGTGTGCCAAAATATTGATATTGCGATAAGTTGCGATATTTAGTCTTGATTCTCGATGGGTTCTCACCGAGTATCGACCTTTTATTTTAGTTTGAAGAGGCTGTAAACGTTATATCCATCATCCTTTGGTGAGATATTCCTTTGGAGCCACTCTTGTAACTTGATTTATTTAATTTTTGTTCTTTTGATTACAACAGTTTTGCACTAAGTAGCACTGCTGTTCATGTTTACTATTGTTTACACTGAATTTGACAGATAATTCTAATTTAATTGGTGTCGATGCTCTTTAAAGACATAGTATTACTGATTTCAGCAATGTTGAACAGAAGTGTCTATTATTTGTTGCACAAAATGAGAAACGAGTTGTTTGTTATGATTGTGTTCAAGCTAAAAAATAAATGGGGATATATTTTTCTAAAAAATATGTTCTAAATTTTGTGAGTTATTAGAAATGATTTTTTTTACCAATTATCCCAGTATTGCGATATCATCGATATTGTGCGCCATGTATCACATTTCACATCGTATCGTGAAGTAACCAGTCCTTTTGCTTAGTAGACATTAAACTTTCATATTAAGGCGGGGGCTGCAAAATATTGACTTGGGGGTTGCAGATGGCCCGCAGGCCACCAGTTTTAGACTCTGTACTACACTACCTGGACTTCCAGCCTTGTCTCTTGCCCCCCCCCCCCTTATGGAGGCCTTCTACTCCCTTGCTAATAAGGGGCGCTATTCAGTTGGCTGCATCCGCAGTGAACCTTGAACTGTCTGTGTACCTCCCCGTCTGTCTTGTTCTGGGTTGTATTGAAAAACAACAATTTCCCCCTTTGGGATTAATAAAGTAATCCTTAATCTTGAATTTATCACTACATACATTACAAAGTACTTGTCAGGTGTTTTTTTGTTGTTGTTGTTGTTTTGGCTTAACCCTTTAACACCAGAGCTTCAGCCCCAGTGTTGACATTATTTTGACTTTATGCAATTAACGTAAATCCAGTGGACTCTGAAGTGCAGAAAATCAGCCATGCACTGATACTAAATTAGTTAAGTGTTGCATATCTGTGCCGCGCTGATCTTTAAAGCTGTTTTTCTCCACGTTTCAATCAGCTGATTCACAATGACAGAGTTGCAGTTCTTAGTGACATCTCCAAAACGGAGTAAGCCCTTGATTTGAACCCCTGACCTACTAACTAGAGAACAGGCAGCTTAACCCGTTGACTTAGAAGCACCTGTAACCCATACAAAAGCCTCATGTAACACAAAGTTATGTCCATCCTTCTAAAAGCTCTTTATGGTGCATTTTTCTCAGTTTTGAGTATTTTTTTTCATGCTGTTAAACATGAACTATAACATTTAAGGCTACACTTTTAACCACTGACTTGTTTGTATTCCTCCTAAAACTGCAGTGTCAAAGAGATTAAATTTGGCTTTAAGTTATAAAAATGAATGACAATAGAAGTGTACGTGTTTGTGAATGAAAATGATGTTCTCCCATCTGGTTTTAGGCTTTTAAGAGAAGTGTAATCAGAACAGCTGACGGCTATTCTCTGCATCTGCTTTGACCATAATAGGGTCATGAGAATCGCTGGAACTTTTCCCAGGCTGGGAACGCCTGTGTCATTCCTGTGTTAAATTTGGCAACTTCTGTTTTATGCAAACTCTGCAGAACTAAATTCACCCTCCATCCAGCATTTCTGGAATTTTCTTCTTCTCGCCTAAATTTCAAAACAACCAGTTAGGAAATGGATCAGTTCAGGGGAATCTTGAAATGGAAATGCGTAACTGTCTTGCTTCCCTTCCTTCTTTCAGGTCGTGTGTATGATGGCAAAGTCTACACAGGACTGTGCAACCTGAATGAGCGGTGGGAGCGGCTCTCGCTGGCACAGAAGAAGGGCATCAACCATCGCTACCAGCTGGGCTGCGGATGCAGGGTGAGTGGGACCAAAAAAAGCAAAAGCCAACGATGCAGCAGGAGAAACCTGACCTGGCCCATCCTCAGTGTTGCAACACCACCACTGTAAAACTTTGAGTTGGCCTTCATATAAACGGATTTCAACATACGACATATCATTCATGCCTCAGTGAGTTAACTGTCAATGGTTTTACCAACAAAAATGCACATTGTTTTTTATTAGGTTTGAGTTATGAGCTT
This sequence comes from Oryzias melastigma, assembly GCF_002922805.2. NCBI lineage: Eukaryota > Metazoa > Chordata > Actinopteri > Beloniformes > Adrianichthyidae > Oryzias > Oryzias melastigma. Next base: position 2,603,037 of record NC_050534.1, read on the forward strand.
ATATAAGGGTTTAATAGTTAATATCCATCCTGGACTTTAAGTTAAGGCTGCAGGGGATAAAAACCCCTTTTGCTGCTATCACTGGGAATTATGAAGTAACAGCTTTGGAATTGTCTCAGGTCCGGGTTCCCAGTCTCATGTGACTGGAACATGGCTGGCTGCTGTGCAGCTGCCGACCTGCCTTCCAAATGTCCTACTGTACAGCCACGTCCCGGACATCTGCTAACACACTGGGCCCCTATCAGTATAAGTGGATTAGCAGAGACGCCCAATTGTTGGCTGTGCAGGCAAAAGCTTGTAGAGCGAGCACGGTCGCGGTCCAAAGGTATCTGCAGAATGCTGTCCATCAACAGGGGGCGAGAGTCGGTGTAAACACACGCAGGCAAAAACAAAAAACAAAAACATGGAAGGGAAGCATGTCGGATGAGGCAGGAAGTTATGTTTCACAACTTGTGATGGAATGTGCGTTCTGAGGTGCCAGTTGAGTGTTACTGCATGTTCACAGGAGGGTAAATGCAGCTGGTGACTCAACCTCAGGGCCTCTAAAGGCAGCCTTTTACCTCTCAGAGCAGTTAGGGTTTGTTGCTGCTGTGCAAAGCTGCTTTTTGTGTGAGCATCTGGGGTAATGATGCAGGGAAAACATCTCCCATAAACTCCTAAATAAACTCCTAAAACTTGTAGGATTTATAGACGTTACAGCACAAGGAGGGAAGTGTGAGCCAGGTTCTGTTTTTTATATAGGATCTTTCATGTTTCTTTTTTTTGTTTTTGCCCCCTAAACCCCCTGTCGGGCACAGTCGTACAGGAGCCGCGTGTTTGTGGACCAGTGTAGTGATAGCCAGGCCTACTAAAGGCAGATATATTGTATGTGCATCCATCTTTGAGAAAGTTTGGATTATTTTCGTGGGAGAAATACAGAGACACATATTTCTCTGGGATGACGTCATAAAATGGACTGTAGCCACACGCAGCAGCAGGCGGAGCTTCAGGAATCGAGCCGTTTTACTTCCGGGTAGAGAAAAACTCACAAAATATAACTAATAAATAATTTTTTTTTAGTGTTTTAAAGGTAATATTTGATCACATGTATGGATATAGTTCACTCTGAAAGGCTTAAGAAAATCATTGTATGGCCCCCTTTAAAAAAATAAGACGCTGATTTGCATTTATGGTATAAAACGGAATCATAAAGAGAAAACAGCCTTTTTTTGAAATATGAAATGGTTTCTAGTTCTTTAGAGAACTACATGATTTTCTTTCAAAATAAGACATTCTGTACCAAATAAAATCACCTTAATGTGTCACTAGTGATGAAAAATAAACACACACAAAATTACCTTTTGTGGTGGATCTCAACCAGAAATTCATAAATCTAAATGAAAAATAAGTAAACCCGAGCTTGTCAGGTGACCATTATCATGTGTTTTATCATTAAAATCCTTGTTTTTTTGTTTGTTTTGTTTTTTTAATTCAAAAATAGAAAGTGGACCTTAAATTCTGGTGCCTGAATTCTGGTGGTGTCTACTGACTTCAGATTGATTTTCTGTGGTAAACAAAACTCAAACATCTGTCAAAAATGTTTTAGTTTTGGTAAACTATGAAGCCAATCTGCTTGATGGATTGTTGGAGCATTATGGGCACTGTAGTCAGGATCCTGGTGGAGTGATACATGCTGCCCTTCAACTGCTTGTGAAAGAATTGTAAAACATTTTACTTTTATGATTTTTTTTATGTTTAATAAACCTCGTTGAAAAATATGCTACTTTTTCAACTTAAAAATATTTTTTTGTTTTGTTTTAACCAGAATGGAGGGCTTAAAGAGCTGCATGTGGCTCTGGAGCCGCAAGTTGCAGACCCCTGTTCTAATTGGTTTGCAACTGTTTACGAGCGCATGTCTACCACCTACATGTAGAAGAGGCTCCGAGCTAAAGGGTGAAGCTTGCAAAATGGGCATGAAATGGACATGGTTCTGTTCATTTCTAGCATCCTTGCAATAGCAAGTATAGATTAGCATGTCAGGAGAAATGGTTAGTTTGTCCTTATTTGGGGGAGGGGGAAAACAACAGAAAAACAGATATTGTCGGGCTAGTTACTTTGTCCAGGTTCTCCCGATCTGCTTCATACATCACTACCAAATCTGAGCCCCTAATTGGTTAAAGTTTGACCTGGTTTAGCTAGCACTGAATGTTCAATTCAGTTTTTGGTTTTGTACGTAGAGCCTGAAAACGATTGTTAAAAACTTGCATAGCTGTGTGTAAATATGAGAGTTTTGAACACAGAAGCCAGAAACACACGTTGACGCAAACTTTTGATTGGAAGTGGCTGCTTCAACTTGTGTTGCTGAGGGCGGTGTGTGCCCAGCATTAGTCATGTGCACGCATACAGGGACTGACTTGCTGTGGGTTTTAGGTCATCCAGGAGGGTCATAGACAGGAGCAGCTACATCTGTGCTATCCTAGGCATGTTTACAGTAAAGTGGGATCATCTGGACCCACACAAGACAGCACGATGAACTTTTTCTTTCAAGGATTTTTTTTTATCTTCCTTGGTGTCCGTGGCAGACATAAAATCCTGTCTACCTTTGTCATGGGAGGGATCACACATCAGTATAAGGTCATCTGGACCCCAAAAGAGAGCACGAGGGTTAAGGGGAGCAAAGGTGTCTGACAGTTCCCCTCAGGGTAGTGCGGTCATGAAAATTGCATGCACCATTTTTGTATGTCTGGTTAGTGTGTTGTGAAGTACTTGAAAGGATAAAGTTCCACACAATTATGACATGCAGGTGATACTGTCATATGGTGCTCTTTACAGCACACTAGACGTTAGTAAGGTGTGCACTCGTATCACTTGAGCAGCACTAACAGGCTCCTTGCGCAGTTCTGGGGGGTTGACAGAAAGAAAAATCCAGAAGACAGATCTACATCTCATCTTTTTCACTCTTACCGGTAGATGTTGCACAAGTGTTCACTACAACCTGTTGTCAGCAACATCCCTACAGCAAAAATTCCTTAACGTTTTTGCACTACGGGTTCACAGAGTGGTCGACGATCTTAAAACTTCAGTTGTGACTAAGACATGACTTTCACGGCCGCCTGTTATTTTTATCCCTGCAGATCAAGCCCTGCCACTACCTGCCCTGCTTTGTTACCTCCAAGAACGAGTGCCTATGGACGGACATGCTGTCCCACTTTGGGTACCCCGGCTACCAGTCCCGGCACTATGCCTGCATCCAGCAGAAGGAGGGCTACTGCAGCTGGTACCGAGGCATGACCACCCGCGACAAAACCACCACCAACGCCACCGACCCCTGAACTCCATCATTAAACTCAATGCCACCCTCAGACTCCACCCCCCAATCACCTGTAGATCATCACAGGACTCCTGAAGGTCCCTGATGGCCTCCAAGGGGGTAAAAAGAGCACATTTTTAACAGTGCCTGTTTGTAGCTTCTCCGCAAATTGCCCTTAAACTCAAATGTTTTTTTCATTTTCCCCCCACAGTCTGCACTCAATGTGGTCCTTACACTGAGCAGTCATGGAAGTAGCAATGGTTTGTCAGAATCCAAAACAACCCATTTCTCCACTAAATTACAATCCGAGGCCTCCAGCTCGACTGTTGCTAGAAAGTCTGTGCATTTAGTTTATCTTCTAAAACAGTTTTCACTCCGTTTCAAGGGAAAACAGCCAAAATAAACATGAACCTAATGCATTAGTTCCCTAGCACCGGCTGTCTCTTCAGCTCAGATTTTGTGCCAAGACGTGTATTATCGGTCATACCCACTTTTTGTCTTCAAAAAGCTTTGTAAAAAAAGTATTGTTTTTCAGTAAGTTATATAATGTTCTTATGGTGGAAGTATGGGCGCTTCTCTTATTAGCTGTAGTGTGACTTTTACAGTTGCATCACAAACAGCTCCCACCCTCTGTTGTGTATCAAAGAACATCATAGAAATATTAAACTTGGTGCAAACACAGGGAGTCTTTCTATTGAAAAGATTGAGGTTTTTGTTGGTTTGTTTTTCTGTACATACCATAAACTACAGACAGAATCAACTCAGCCAAAACGTCTCCATTTAAATATTTATCATGACCCATTCAGTATATAGTGTTTGTACAGACAAGAAGAAGAATATTACACATTTGACAACACACAGTGAAAGACAACAACAGGTTGTTGAATATTATGGTACTTTAAATGTGTTTAACCATAGTTCCCCTTCCTAGTACTGTTCAATCACCCAACAGCAACACATCACAAGAAGAGGATGACGATGACAAAATATTTTCTGAGTGTATATTCAGTCTTTTGTATCTAACTATTTTAAATGAACATTATATATGTATAAATGAAAGTAACAACATTGTCTTTATTTTTCCTTTTTTCACCTGCTGTCATGGTTTTCCTCACTTTTTCCTCACCTTCATTCCATTCCAACAAACCAGCCTAAAATGGTCGAAGAACTGCTTTGTCTCTTAAATTTGATCAATTAAAAACTGTCCCAAAAACTAAGTTAAAATGAGCTAATTATTTTTGGAACCAACATTTTTATTTAAAGTTTGGAGCAAATTGATGGTGTACTCTGTAACCTCAAGAGAATAGTTAGCTAACCTTTAGCTTCGCTAGCATATGCTATAGCTAGTGTTAACTAAACAAGCTAATTTAACAGATAACATAAGTTGTTTTTCTATGTATTTATTTATATTTTTTATTTTTTTTACAAAACTGCCTATATGTCAACAATTTCTAAATGGTGGTAGACTATGCTAGCTTTCTGAGAGCTTTAGCGTTAGCCTTTAGGAAAATGGCTGTATTTGACCAGTACATGCTCCAGAATGTAATATAAAATGAATTTGCCATGTTCTATTAAAACATACATGCCTTAACGATAAATTTGTACAAATGTTCGAGATCAATTCAACACAACAAACCATTTTATAGAAATATGTATTGCATAAAAATGTAGGAAAAGAAACATTTGCAAAATGTCTACCAATTTTTTGGGTGACAATGAGGTTCTTCCTCCTTTTCTGGCATTTGTGTCATTATTTTTTGGATTCATGTTTGTGTAAATAGCAAACATTAATTGGTCAAATTTGAGTCATGGAAAATAGAAACACTCACACAAAAAAAAACCTCCAATCAAGGAAGCTGTGTACAGTCTGTGTGTAAACGCTGATTCCTAAATTGTGCCGGTTGGGGGGGGTGGTGAAGATTGCTAATAAGGGTTATATAAATGTTTGACTTAATTTCTGTTTTCTATTTTTATAATAAAGATTTAATGAAAAATGGACCAAACCACGGCTGGCATTGATCTTTCATTTTGCTGAATGCTGTTGTGTGAACCGATGGAATCACTCACCATTTGCGTGTGGTTGGGGTAGAAGGTTTGCTCATTCAGAGGGAATTTTTCCGGACCGAGGGAGTGGTAGAGCTTGATCATCTGAGAAAACTGGAAGACAAGAAGATAAACAAAGATGGCCATCCGCTCTTATTGAATCAGAAGATAATCTGCATTAGCTGATTTATGACCTTTGGGTAATGGATCATCCTGAGCTTGACCTTAAACTGACATTTTTAGAAGTTTAAACCAGGGGTTTCAAACTCATTTTTGTTCAGGGGCCACATTAAGTCTGTCTGATCTCAAGTGGGCCAGACCAGGAACATAATAGCAAAACAACATCTGGTCAACTTGTCATTTATAGCTTTGTTTTGTTTAGTTTGTTTTCTCAGTTGGAAAACATGCCTCAAACAATCTAGTAGTCTAACTTATTATTATTATAGCTGTTATAATTATTATCTTTCTGATGACATTTTGGTAATTGTGGTGTCACACCTGATAATTTTTATAGCAACTTAACAGTGATAAGGAAGTAGGGAACCAAACTGCATCTTACTCAGATGTGGCATTCGCTTGCAAAGAAATTAGGGCTGAGAATCACTGGGTACCTCACAATACGATGCGATAGGTGATACATGGCTTACAATATCTATGATAACGCGATACTGTGATAATTGATAAAAATCCTCTCTAATAACTCATATCATGTAGAACACATTTTTTTAGGAAACGCTCCAAATGAATATAAAGTACTTTCCACACACAATATTTAAATATGCAACATAGAAACTTTTGCTCATTGAGGCCTATTTATTAAAACAAAACATCTTTAAACTTTAAACACATACAAAATGCTAAAACATGTAATTTCTGACTACATTTACATGTCTTGCGACCAAATCTACAAAAACTGAGAGAAAAGAATGCTTAAAAATAGTGTTGAAAATACCAAATCTAACTGGAGTTCCCCTTAAAATACAAATGTTCTCGTCCCACTCGCCTAATGTCAAATTAAATCATGAATAAAACAGATAAAACATTTTTTTGTATTAACTGCTTTAATGAAACTAACTATGGGAACATTTAAATATTTAAAATAATAAGTATTATCTGTAAAACGTGGCACTGTTGTCCCGCTTTTCCTGGTGATTTTGGATCTCTTTGGCTTGCCATAAAATCATGTCCATTACGGAGCGGGTTTCTCCTGTGGGACAGCTGCTGCTCTTAACTGAGAGATTCTTTGAATCCAGAAAATGAAACGTGTACTGATGCTTTTATTCAGGTCTTAACATTAAATAAACCTGATATCTATCCATCCGCGTCATTCATTAAGAAGTTCAGAAAAATTTGTGACAGAAGCTGCAGGGTTTTTCCTGGCTTAATATAAGGTGGTGGTGTCTCGTCACGACTTCAGATTTGTTTACTTTAACAGGTTTATTTTGCTATTATTATGTTTTTTTTTTAGAAACTTTATTGAACATTCTTTCAATTTACATATCTTGCTATTATTAGATCACCTCATTAAAAAACATAAATGGTTCAATGTAACTAACAAACCTAAAGTTGATACACAGTAAAACAAATTATTCTAGTTTGAAGCTTCAGGCGAATATTTTAACAAAACTTTCAAATTCATCACTTCAACTCCAGAACTATAACTGTCTGCCCCCCGCTCCGCTCCGCTCCGCTCCGCGCGGCAATAGACAGACTGTCTCCTTTTTCTTTTTTCATGGAGGTTCTCCTCTAAATCAGGTGTTTAAACTCCTGATTTTAAAGCGTGTCTTCTCTCCCTCACACTCTGTGGGTCTGTCAGTCACAAACAGCTCACCTGTGGAAGTAAAATCCAATCAGACCGAACCATTTTCAATTAAGAGGAAGGGGGGTCCGGTGACGATGTTTCCAAAACAAAATATATAATTATTGTTAGCTTGACATTAAAATCAAAATATTTGCGATTATATATTGGTTATTGGTTTACTGAAATTATTTTTTCTGTTGTATCGTTTTGTCATCATTCGGGGTCTCCGTGGACTCTCTCTCAGTATGGGCTCCTAGAATCACCCACCTTCCCCTCTTTCCCAGGAGCTGGTAGGGGCCGACACCAAATTCTTTATGCAGGAAAAACCCTGGAAGCTCCTCCCACACGCAGCGGGAGATTCAGGAGAACAGACTTTAAGACAGCCATGAAGCTGTTACTTCAGAACTTGGCAACTGAGCTTAAGAGCTTTGGACTTTTTCTTTATTTCACTGTTTTGATTGTAGCTTATAAATTATAAGTTGCGTATTATACGGAATGGTACAGCTCATCCATAAAATCACCAACCAAAGTTTCATCTTCGCTGCACTTTTCCAGCTTGCAGCCTGAATTAGACGCAGCCGTCTGAGGAGCGCGAGACAAACTTCAATGGATGTTGTCGTATTTTTAAACAGAAAAAAGATCCAGAAAAAAAGATTATTAATATTGCTGACCGGGCTTCTCTCGTGCATCTGATCAGACTGTAACGTGACAACCTGCGGCGCGCGAGGGGAGCGCGTGCAGCGCACTGCAGCAGCGTACTGCAGCAGCGCACTGCAGCAGCGTCACCCAAATGCTCCTTTTATCTTGACAAAAAGGAATAAATGTAAATAAATCCAAAAGGACCGCTGACAGAATCAAATGTTGGAATTATTCTCCCTCAAAGGCTTCAACAATGACTTGTACAATTCTCCCGGCCAGCGTTATTAAAGTGGAAGCTGTTTACACCCCGCGTCCTCGTGGTAGAGGTGTGGAAAGAGGTGGGAACTCACAATATGCCGGTAGACATATCAGGAAGAGGTGAAGGCGGTGGCCTAATTTGGCGAGGGGTGGAGGTAATACATTTCTAATGGGGGACCTCATGACTGGACCTGCATGATGGGAAATGCAGTGTAAAGAGAACAGGAAGTTACTCTAATACTCTGGAGACTGTGTGCCTCCTGACACTTGCACTTATTTCTAACTTGTATAATTTTGACAAAAAATATTTTTATGGAAAGTAAAATATTGAAAGTCATTTAAGGTTTAAGTTGATTTATTCCGTCATTTTTACTATTCATAATTATGTTAAAAAGTTACATTTTTTAATTTTTAAAAATTAGCATTCTGCTAGCTTTTTGGACTATTTTGTAATTTGCTAAGATCTTTTAGGCTACTTTGGAGTTAAGCTCATATTTCAGCTAGATGCTAGCTGTTTTGGCTAATTTAGTCTTTTTTTTTTAGTTTATTAGGCTGTTTTGAAGTTTAGCTATTTTTTCAGCTACATGCTAGCTATTTTGGCTAACTGTAGTTTTTTAGGCTGATTTGGCATTTAGCTCTTATTTTAGCTGGCTATTAACGTCAATGTTTTTTGCTATCAATTTCTGCATCTTCAGCGGCTAAATTTAGCTTACAGCTTTACACTAGCATTATCGCTGGTAATGCTATCTATCTAGTTCATAATTATGTTTCTGTTCTAAAGTTTTAACGATGTAGTGTTAGTTTGTTCAATACATGTCTATCCTGTTCGGTCAGCGACCTAAGATCTGTTTTGGATTTTTGCCCCTTGTGCAATTGAGTTTGACACCTCTGACTTAACACCTGAGGCGTCGTTGGTGACACCTAAATACAAAATCTTTCACGTACTGTAACTTTTCAACCATTAACACGACAATTCCAGTAGATTGCTAACGGTTGAAAAGTTACAGTAAATCAAAGAACAAAAAGGCTGGAGCTCTGGTATTAAAGGGTTAAATGTTCATGGAAGTGACAACTTGTGCTTACCACCCATGGCTTGCTGCAGAAATTGTAGATAGAGAAGAGAGAGTTGATACTCGGGATGCCGCCAAAATGTAGGCCGATGACCAGGTTCCTGAAGTCCTCACCGGGAATCATGCTGTAGGCGTGCTGGCGAATCAATATGAAGTCTGGCTTGAAGGACCTGCAGAAAGACAGGCCCGACAGCAAAGGGTTAGTTGGGGCATCAAGATACGACTGAACCCTTTCACTCCAGAGCTTTAGCTCCGGTGTTGACGTTCTTTGAATGATCGTTTCTCTTTGGCTATTTACACAACTGATGTAATTCCAACAGTTTTTGAAGTAGAAAAGAGCAACTTTGCACTGATTTGCAACACTTCTCTACAGTAATCTCATATCGACACAAAACATACATGAGGAATTTCACTTTTGTGTTAATCACTAGGGGCTAATTTGCTTAATGGCTTTGCCAAATTAATGGGGTTAAAAAACCTTCCTCTCATCACATTATGGTTTTATACCGTCTATCCAATTGACACAGCCTGGTCCTTCCTGTTTCCACTGTTCCTTAAGAAACAGCCAAGGAAGGAAGCACTTGCAGGCTTTCTAACCGGCCTTAAGGTTTTATTTAATCCATGAATCAAGTTTAGAATTATTTTTCATTTTTGACGGATTTTTTTTTTACTGCTATGAGTCAATAAAACTTCAGTTTTTAAATCAAATCACTGTTTACAGGAAGTTCACAACTTCTAAATGTGTTTCCCTGCACTCACCTGTAGGTAGAGAATGAAGGGGTGAATTATGATGCACATTTGATATTAATAAATAATTTTTTTTAAAAGGATATTTTTATCTACAAATAGTATTTCAAGCTATTAATATGCACAGAATTATGTTGCTTGATAACTTTAAAGGCATACAACAATCTTATTTTACTTAATATTTTTGCTATTATGCTGTATTTTACCAATAAATATATATATATATATAAAAACGGATTCAGACACACATGTAAAAGCAGCAAAACAGAATCAAGTTATGATAATCAAGCATTTTGAATGCAAAAATGTTTTGCTTTTTAAAGATATTTACGATTAAAATCAGAGAAACCTTTGATTCCGCATTATATGTTAAACCATCCTTTGGCCCTTTATGTGACATTATAATATTCACTATACACGCTAGTTTTAAGTCACCCTATGACCTTTTTTTTAATTTAATAAAAACTTCCCCAGTAGTGTTTTACTTATGATGAAGCTTTTAAGCAAATTCCCACAACCTAAATGTCATAAAAAATCATTTTTCATGTTGATCTACAGCCTCTGTTTCTAAAATCTCCTTTGAGGGGGCGTGGCTTATGGAGCTGAGCCAAGTAGCTCCGCCCCTGATCCCCCCTGTCTGATTATGATAGCTCTGTGTCTCACTAACATAAATCTTCACCGCTGCTACATAAAAACATCCATCAATCTGGGTAATGTCCAGCCGTATGGTTCTGATCAGGATGTTAGCTGGATGAGGAAGTGAAGATCTTCATAGACAGAACTTCCTCCAAAATCCTGATTCTTTCTCCTTCCAGTTCACCAAAGACTCTTTTAGCTAATTCTCCAATATATAGCCGTTGTGATGGAAAGAAGATCATTCATTCAAACAGAGTCTGTCCAAGACAGTTTGATTGACAGATTTAAAAGGAGAAATACTCAGAAATGCAAAAACAAAAGTTTCTTATTACATTTGTTCTCTTTCTGAAGAAAAACGACACATAGACATGTTAGAAACTCTAAAAACAGGATTTTCATCAGAGGGGGCTTTAAACAGAATAATAATAGTAGGTTCAGTGAGTAAAAGGTTCCCATGCTCCTCCATCAGCATGCTTGACAGTGAGTTGTCGATGGTTTGATTGGTCAAACAAATGTACTTTTGCTCCATATATTGTTCACAGCCAGCTTCACTGCAAACCTTGTATTTGGAAAAGATGAGTGTGTGTCCAGGAACCTTTGAGCAAACCTTTCTCTGTCATATTCTTTCTCAAATAATTAGGAATTCAGAAACCTGAAATTAAAAAAAAAATCCTTAAAAATGTGTTGTTTCTGTATGCTAACCATTGACTGTACATAGGAACTGGACTGAGAGACTCCTTCTCCTGTCATTCAGAGCAGGAAGTACCTGCTGTCTCCAAGAATCCAGAATCCCATAGACTTCTATAGAGAAATAAACAGTAGTTACTCAGTCATTGTATTGGTCAGAAGAACCATTCTTTTTTTGAACATTTTTAACATCTTGATAATTCTCTTATTTTCCACTATGTTTTTTTTATCACAAGTTTTTCAAGTTATAAACTGCCCAATAAGAAGTCTGAGTAAAAGTAGGTGGTTCCTGGTGTCCACCAAATCCAATGCTTGAAACGTTTTTTTGAAAGATTCTCCCAACCCCAGTGATTTATGACTGATCTTTTAGGAAAACAATCTACACAAATTGGCTTTTTTAATGATTTGTACATATATAAGCATATATATACATATATACACATATATATATTTTAATGTAGATGATTTTTCTTTCAGATGATAATTAATGATTATAATCGGGAAAAGTAATTTGTATTGATCGGTGCTGGAGCTATGGAATATATTCAAATGATTAATAATCATCTGGATTTTTTGGGGATTTTTGGTGCTGATTAATATAAATGGTTTGTCTGTGGATGTTTGAAATTGAATTACATCACTGATCTTAATTATCCTTAATAAACTGAATTTTTGATTGTAGGGTATAAATATCTCATATTAAGTCCTGAACCGGATTTTGATCATTCATCTAGAGTAAATGGTATGGTTGAGCCAGGGTGGGGTTTTATAAGTATGCTTCCTCCCACTCCCTTTCATGTGATCAACTTGTGATTGATAATGTAAGATGTTATTTTATGATTGGTTGAAATAAACCATTTCTTCCATCCATCCATTCAAGTGGTAGGGTGTGGCCTTCCAACAAGCTCACTCCTAAATGTAAGAGTGGTTCCCATAGATCAGGGGTGTCCAAAGTGAGTCCTTGAGGGTCAGCCTCCAGCTGGTTTTCCACAAATTCTGTCTCATTGGCTGTTGATTACCTGGATCAGGTGTGTTTGGCCATTAAGGAGCTTCAATGACAGGTTGGTTGAAAAACACATAGGACACTGGCCCTCAGGGACTGATTTGGACCCCCCTGCCATAGAAACATTGACTCAGACCAACTCGAACCAATCACTGCTTACTTATGTTATCTGGCTCCAACATGGTGACGTCCGTATTGGGAAAATTGAGTTAAAACATTTCTACAACCATTACAGTCTTTCATGCATGCATGCATTTTTTTTTGGTTGTGGGCCACAGGTTGTTGAAAACACATGAACAACACACAAGGGTAAGTAAGGATGGAGGTGAGATGAAGGTGTGTTATAAAATCCTATCCAAGAGGCCACTTAGTTATTCCAGTACTTGTACTTGCACCTTACAAACACTAGACCAAGGGTGTGGTGTCAAACTCCAGGTCTTGATGGCTGGCCTCCTGCTGATTTTCCAGAAACTCTGCCTAATCTGCTGCTGATTACTTGGATCAGGTGTCTTTAGCCACCTGTTTCTATGGCAGGTTGGTTGGAAAACAAGACGTAAGAGAACTATACAATAATAACCTGTATGTTATAAGAGTATTGACCTTGCATTATCCGTACAAATACTTCCCAATACACTCACCACACGCAACAATGGTTATATGTTTTTCCTTAAGGTGTCTGTATGAGTATTTTAGGTAACTACAGACCTACACCAGGGATAGGCAACTCCAGGCCTTAAGGGCCGCTGTCTCCAGGCCTCGAGAACCGCAGTGCACGATTTCTAGATATCCAGGCCCTACTCATGACTGATTACCTGCTTCAAGTGTGTTCAGCCAATTAGAACATGCCAGAGCAGGGGATGTTGGAAAACATGCAGGAATGCGGCCCTCAAGGTCTGGAGTTGCCTATCCCTGACCTACACGCTCTTCTTAAGATGCAGCTGCTCTATGAATGACCATCTAAGAACTAGACAACCCACAAACCTGCAGCACCGGTACGGGTCCACCCCTAAACTGGTGCATGTGACTAACGGTTAAAGTAAACAGCACCTAACACATCCTAGCTTTGAGTAACTGACTTATAACCCATCCTATCTCCATTCTTACTAGTAGTTAACCCAGACAGCTTTTGTCCCAGATCACTGTCGGTTATTTATATAGATCACGGGTCACCAACGTGGTGCCCGAGGGCACCAGGTAGCCCCCAAAGACCACACAAGGTGCTCTCATGTCTCTTCTGAAATTAGCACAACTCACTTGTGAGCTTCGTCTAAATAACATTTTATTCTGTTGCTATTTTTTTTTAAATTACACTTGCAATTAAAACGTCTTAAAAATATGTTGATGATACATGAACTTAGATATGTTTGGGTGACCTCTGACCTACTCCAGTGGAAGGCGTGTCAGCAGTATTTCTTCCACCGCCCGACAGTGTCCCCAGTTGAGGTCAGGAGATCCCCGCCTGCACTGAAAATGGTGCCTGCAGAAAACTGCTTTCCCCTCCTGAGGCGCCGGACGGTTTCCCAGAATCTCTTTGAGGCCAACCAATAGTCCTTCTCTATGGCCTCACCAAACTCCTCCCAGGACCAAGTTTTTGCCTCCAAAACTGCCCGGGCTGCAGCTCGCTTTGACTGGCGGTACCTGTCAGCTGCCTCTGGAGTCCCACAAGCCAGCCAGGCCTGATAGGACTCCTTCTTCAGCGTTATGGCATCCCTTACTTCCGGTGTCCACCACCGCGTTCGGGGGTTGCCGCCACGACAGGCACCAGCGACCCTGCGACCGCAGCTCCGGAAAGCAGCAGAGACAATACAGCAGGGGTCTCAAACTCGTGGCCCCGCGGGCCGAATGATAATTTGCGGCCCCCGTCTTCATATGAAAGATTAATGATAGTGCGGCCCGCAAGACTAATGTGAATGACCCTTGTTGTGCGCAGAGCTGAACGGACCAATCACGGAGAGGTATATGGCTTTGGAGGGCGGGACATCGGCTGCCTGTCCGGTGCCTCCCTCATTCATTCATTCATTCCTCCAGTCATCTGGGCGGAGGAGGAGCCTTGAAGCCCCTGGTAGTGCTTTCACGTTGAAGGTGATTCGTGTGCCCCGCCCCTCTTTCGCCGAGTGACAAATTCACAGCTTGCCGCTTGTCAAAAAGCAATAGAGGTAGAGAACATCCTCTCTGAGTCTACCTACAGAGAGGAGGTCCTGAAGCTGACAACCTGGTCTTCAGAGAACAACCTCACTCTGAACAACAAGAAGACCAGGGAGGTCATCATCGACTTCAGGAAGCAAAGCACCAACCCCGCCCCCTCCACATCAATGGCAAGCTCGTGGAGAGGGTCCACACCCTCAGGTTCCTCTGTGTCCTCATCTCTGTCGACCTCTCTTGGACAGCCAACATCACAGCCGTCATCAAAAAGGCTCAGCAGCGTCTGCACTTCCTGAAGGTCCTCAGGAAGAACCACCTCTGCTCCAACTTGCTGCTGACCTTCTACCAATCATCCATCCAGAGCCTACTCACATTAGGGCTGGGAATCACTGGGTACCTCACGATACAATACGATACGCGATACATGGCTCACGATATCAATAATATCGCGATGCTGCGATAATTGGTAAAAATTCTCTCTAATAACTAACATTATATAGAAGAACATATTTTTGGGAGAATATATCCCCATTTTTTGTTTTTTAGCTTAAAAACAATCTTAATAAACAACTTTTCTTATTTTGTGCAACAAATTAAAGACACTTTTGTGCAACATTGCTGAAATCAGTAATACTATGTCTTTGACAAACATAGACAGTAATTGAATGTGAATTATCTGTCAGATTTAATGTTAACAATAGTAAACATGATCAGCAGCGCCACTACATAGTGCAGAATTGTTGTAAACAACAGAACAAAAATTAAATAGTGCAAGTGGTGACAGCTATCTACCTCTAAAAGAACATCACACCAAAGGATGATGAATATAATGTTTAACAGCCTCTCTCAAAAATGACCTAGTTTTGGGAAACTTTTCCCTCATTTGAAAAGGGCTGAGCATCCAAAATTGAAGGCTGATTTACTCAGACTGTCACTTGAGATTATTTTTTCCAATCTTTATCTATTTTCCATTTGGTCAGTCAGCAGTCAATAGGTAAAAATCCGGTAACACTTTATAATAAGATTCCTTAACAAGCTTTGTTAACACATTAATAAGCATTATTAACATTCTTATAAGGTGTTAGTAAGACATTTATTGGTGTAATAAGCCTAATAAGACTTATTAAATTCCTAAGTTAACACATTTACAAGCATTAATAATGTGTTAATATGATGCTTATTGTTACATTTATTACCATCGTATACATGGAACAAATAAGTGTTAACAAGCTTAATAAGAATCATTAACAAAACTTGTTAACAGATTAGTAAGCCTTATTAATGTGTACAGTTCTGGTAAGACATTTAATATCATTATAGATGTCTCACACTGACTTATGTGTTAATAAGCTTAATTAGAACCTTTAATAAACTAAAGGATTAATTTACTGCATTAATATTGTGTTAAATGAAAGTAAAATATTTATTAGCATTATAGGTGTCTTGCAAATATCTGATAGTGTTAATGAGAATATTGACTACTAAAGTCAGACCATTGTCTACAAAGATCATATTAGTAAACTGGTAATAAGCTTAATAAATATGTTAATAAACTTTGTTAACCATTTATTGATTGTTTTGAGGCACCTTATCTAAAGTGTGATCAAAACCATATTAGTAACTGGTAGTAAGCTTAATAAATGTATTAATAAACTTTGTTAACCATTTATTGAATGTTTTGCAGCACCTTATCTAAAGTGTGGAGTGTTTTACCATAAACAACCACAAAGCATAAAACTTGTAAAATGAAACTTTTTTATATACAATTGAAACGGAAATATTTATAAACATTCTGTAATAATTAAAACATCTGCAAATGTTTAAAGATTTTGTAAAATCACTTTCAAGCTTTAAATAACATTTTCAACAAGTCAGAAAAACTTTCTGAACTCTGTGAGACTCTAAACAGATGTTTACAAACAACTTGTCAAAAAACAAACTTTTAAAGGCAACAATAACACATAAAACAAAATATTCCTCATTTTTACATCAGCGATTCACTATTTTCCAGTAAGTTACAAAATGCGCAGATTTCCTTTATTTAGCGCCAGTTATTTCTGATCAGAATCAAGTCGAAGTACAAGAACTACCAGAACACCGTTGTTTTGTAGTCATACAGACGGCTTGAAGTCGGTGCAACGCCAGATTTGCAGCAGCACCCGCCTGAGTAGGCGCTGAGTAGGGGCTTTCCCGCGATATTTTCATGATGATTGACAAGTGGCCTGAGAGTCCAAAATACCCAACATGCACCGCAATCCAGGCGATCTTCTGCCCAGCGGCGCGTCCACCTGCATGATCTCAAACACGCCTATTCTGACGCCGGGTTCACACTCGACGCGGAGGCCGCTTTCATTCGGCGCCCATGTTAACCTACGGCGTGGTTCACTCCAGGCGTGGAGCGGCGCGTCCTCCGCAGAGGGCCCACGCCGTGCAGCGGATCGTTTCGACGTCTGGTCTATTTTGTGTGCTAGCCGCGAGTGATCCGGGTCAATTTTGGCAGGAAGTTACATCAACGTACATGAGAAAAATCTGGTTTATTTTCAAAATATAACTAATTTTTCACAATAAAACACCGCCATTGACAATTACGATCATGTTTTCATATCTAAACTGACTGTAGAGACAAAAATAATCAACACCCACACACACACCCGGGCGTGCGAGCACAGACACACAAAACAATCGCGTGGATTAAATACCCTCATGGTGTCCTTGAAAGGCTGCTTCAAAAAAAATAAAAAAATAAACTATCTGGCTAACAAAGTTTATCAATACATTTATTAAGCTTACTACCAAATGTAGCCACGAGGGGGCCCAAGCCAGGGTCTCATTGTGCCGGTCNCACTTTAGATAAGGTGCTGCAAGACATTTAATAAATGGTTAACAAGGTTTATTAACACATTTATTAAGCTTATTACCAGTTTACTAATATGGTCTTTGTAAACAATGGTCTGAGTGAGTAGTCAATATTCTCATTAACTCTATCAGGTATTTTCAAGACACCCATAATGCTAATAAATATTTTACTAGCATTTAACACATTATTAATGCAGTAAATTAATCCTTAAGTTTATTAAAGGTTCTTAATAAGCTTATTAACACATAAGTCAGTGTGAGACATCTATAATGCTATTAAATGTCTTACAAGAACTGTACACATTAATAAGGCTTACTAATCTGTTAATAAGTTTTGTTAATGATTCTTATTAAGCTTGTTAATACTTATTTGTTTCACGTATACGATGGTAATAAATGTAACAATAAGCATCATATTAACACATTAATAATGCTTGTAAATGTGTTAACTTAGGAATTTAATAAGCCTTATTAGGCTTATTACACCAATAAATGTCTTACTAACACCTTATAAGAATGTTAATAAGGCTTATTAATGTGTTAACAAAGCTTGTTAAGGAATCTTATTATAAAGTGTTACCATTTAATTCATTATTCCCAAAAGATTAACTTTCAATTTTAACCTCATATGGATTTTGAAGTATTGATATTTTCCTGTATTGTAGGAAATTTGACTGCGGACACTACCAAAAAACAAAAAACAATTCAGGTTATTTCCTCCCTGTTTGTTGTCTCTGTTGTTCCCTTTATTTTCCACATATGTATGCACAAAATCAGGCCTAAGGTTGCTGAATTGGGGGCAGTAATTGGCCATTAGCTGAAGGACAGGTGCAGCTGCATGTGCAGCGTTAACAAGGCATTTCATCATTGTTACCTCCACCCTGCTACTCTGATCAGCCCTTGTTTTTCTCACAATTCCCTACATATCTATATACAGATTCCCATCCACACAGACAATGCTGACACTCTGTTATTCCTTTAGTCAAATAGATATATTGAAAGCAGAACACAGGATGTAAGTTTACATTTTCATAAAAATTATAGTTTTAAGGTCTTTTAAAACATTGTGTTAACTTATCTATAGAATTAACTCAGTTTTGCTCTCTTTAAGCAGCTATAAAAGGAAATTTCTACAAATAAATATTTTATAATAAATAGCTAAACAAATAATTTAAGTTCACATGTGGCTCTTTTATGTCTCCATGGTGGCTCCTTGGCCAAACATAAAACCAGTACCACTGAGATGATCCTGTTTGGCACAGAGAATGTTATTTGAGCTTCTGTCTAACTTAAAAAAAAAGAAAATCAAATTTTAAAAGATT